>NC_133211.1:17740008-17807508 GCF_958299795.1 Porites lutea
TTTGCTAGACACGAGTTCACAAATGTTTCATTGGAAACCTTGCCAGACAGTCTTTCTCTCTCTTTGACCGGAATAAGACTCAGCCCCTAACAAGCAAGACGAGTGAACAACGGCTAGCTTCTCACTAGCAAAACGATGGACGATTACAGAAATTCGCCGACAATCAAATTCTGTGCTGACTTATTCCCTGCTCACAGATATCCTTCCGCTATAAGACCTGTAACATGCTATAAAGTTTAAAATAAGACTAGAATGCGCGAGTATGAATTGATCAAACGTCCTTTTAATTTCTAAGGCCTCCTTTCCGGTAAATAAAATGAACTGAATGTAAAAAGTGAAATAGAAATAGCGAAAAATTCAACTTATAATTAAATCTTTTCTTAGAGTTTAGAATAAACTATTCTCGAAACTGAGAATGTTTTGATCAAAATTGTGTAAATCAACCTGAAACAGTGCATGGAACCTTGCGTTTCCTGTATCTATCTCACCTATTGTATGGAGTATGTGTGAAAATCTTCCTTATGAATCGATATATTTCAAAGAGCTACACAACGAGCAAGAATGCTATTGACCGACAATATACAGAGCGGGGGCAGCTGTAGTCGTCAACTATTACTAGTTTTATAACCTTCACATTGATACAACGTTTGCCACAGTTTGTTAATTTAAGAGCACAAATGAATGATTGATATGGAAATTGTTAACCCCGGTTGATAAATTGAAGGGATGATATTTTTCCAATAGTGACTCGAAAATACTTGGAAATATCCGAGTGCTCCTTTGCACTTGGCTTTTTTCCGAGCATTCCTGAATCCTGAGTCACCACTGAAAAAAAATATCACCTCTTTATTTTTGAGATTGTTAAATTTCTAACAAAGAGATTCAGTCAAAGAACAAGTCATGTCAACGACAAAGGCACTTTTTACGCAAGGACGCCTTGAATTCCACTGATGATTTGACGATGTTCTCAAATTATAGCATCGTCATCTAAAACCTAAAACGCCAAGGGTCAAGAACAGAAGTCTTCAAATATTCAGGCACTTTTACAATTGTCATTTAAATCTTAAATAAGTAAATTATACAACACTCTTAAAAAGCTGTCCAAGTATAGAAGTTAAGGGTTATACGAAATTTTGTAATTTTCACTCTAAAAATCAACTTCAATACGACTTAAGATTTTATGGAAATTCTTCAATGATTCCACAGAATTTTACAATCTTCAAGTTTCCAAATTCTGGAAAACTATATGGAATCATAATACTGCTTCATGAGGGAGGTGTTAATGCATGATTCCACACAAAAGCAATGCTTCATAAGGCGGTCTCATAGCTAGCCTGCGAAGCGCAGACGCATTTCCGGTCGTCGCTTCTCTCCCTCCGAAAAATAGCTATTTTTCGGAGGGAGAGAAGCGACGACCGGAAATGCGTCTGCGCTTCGCAGGCTATCTCATAGCGTGACATTTTTTGAAAAACAGGAAAAAATTAGCATAGCGTGGCTTTCTCGCAAACAGGAAGTTATAAGATGGCATTTTTGCCGAATTTTAAATACAGTTTTTGAACCAATCAAGAAGCTCACATTTTTACTTCAAAATTGTGAAATTTTTCAGTGAAAAAATATTTATTTGTGACGCCTAAATTAAAGGAGGTTTACCAAGCATGATCTCTTTGCGTGACGACATTATCAGATTTTTACTGGGCTGCCTGTGCGGCCCGGTCATAAATTCGGTTTTCGGTCGTCGCTGTCGAAAAACGGTCTCCCGGGGGAGGGAAGACACGAGGGTCTGGTAACGAGAAACGACGTTCTCGTGTTTGTATCTGTATCTTGCTTAGCTTTTTTCATTAAATTTGTACATGATCTTGTGATCACAATTCTGTGTTTTCGCCCATTCAGCAAGCACGCTATATTGATGTCAGCATTAGCGAGTTTCAGAAACATGCCTTTGAAAATTTTCAGCTCTCGTGATGTTTCTTGATATTTCTTTTACCATTTTATGGAGATGTAAACTGAAGTCACCGCAAAATTGAAACTTAAAAAAGCGTATAATCCATTTATCTCGAAACATAATACTACACATGCCTTATACGACCTTTATTTTCCTAAAGGTGTTTGAATACGAACGAACACAGTCAAAGTGAGGGGCAAAAACAGCATTAATATAAATGAACGATAGGGTTTTAACTAATATAAGGGTCAATTATTGTGCATTGAGATGAATCGCTTGAAAAGAGAGACTTCGCTTGAAGATGTGATCAGAAGTAAACAAAAGCATAATAGTGCGTCACGTTCAGTCTTTCTAATATCCAAGGAGTCACTGTGAAAAGTGTTTCCATATTGTTTAGCTGGCACAAAAACTTCGGACGAGTTATAAAGCGGCATAGTTATCTTCCAAAAAGAAAAGTTAGTCATGGGTGAGACAAACAGAACTCGAGCGAATTTTTAACTCATATCGGTATCAGGTAAAAAATATGTTTGCGATCGTTTCATCTATTTACATTGTTTGAAGTGCGTGCTGATGAACGCAACATGCGAGCGAGAAATCTTTAAACTTTTTTAGGTCACAAAATGCAAAGGATTTTATTCCTTTAAGTTAGAGAAAAATACCATGAGGAAAATCTTAAAACTGAATATTTTTCATTTTTTGGAAAAAATAGTGCGTTTTCATGTGGGCTTTAGACCGCAAATTAGGATCGTCTATTTACTGCACTTTTCACAAACATGCGAATTCTGAAGTTCAGAAGCCGACCGACGATTGCGTTTTTCGCTGCTGTCAATCATCTTAACGGACCTCTTAGGAAACAAAACTTTACTTCACGGGTTCAAAAGGCCATGGTTTGTGATTTGTGGATTTCGATCCGTTTTGTGTGTTTCTCTGTTTCAAGGTTCGTTGCTTGTGATCGTAATTATGATTGAACTTTAGAGTTCGCATGTTTGTGAAAAGTGCAGTAAAGTCTCAGTAAAGTCAGTGAGGCCCCTGGATCAGGCAGGATCAATGGGCAGCTAACTGTCTGTTTTAGTATACTTCTGGTTTTAATACAATACAATATTTCTGTCTAGTGTAAATCAGCTCAGTCTGTCGCATTTTATGCTCGTAGAACGACAACAATTTTTGGAATTTCCGGTTTCGTCAAATTAGTCACGTTATACTGTCACGCTATAGTTTGGGGCACAGAGGGATTGGGGGAGGGGTGGGTGGAAATAATGCAAATTGTTTCCTGCTTAGAATTAATGGCTAACTTGTTTATTTTTATTCATAATGGTGGAATTTAAAAGTTATTATACAGCCCCCACTTAAAAATGGTACTCTTTTTTTTTTTGGGTTACGAACGTCTTTCAAAAGGGTACAATATTCTGAACGAGTTTATGTTTCAGTCTCACATGAGATTCTGCCGCATGCAATGGTCGTCGACAAGGTTTTATGGTAGCCTGAGTGTGTATAGCCGCCCCCTCCCCTCAGAAAAAAATAGTCCCTTTGCAGCCCAGTTAAAAATCGCTTTTCGGCGATTCTTGTTATTTGTTTGAAACATTACATTTTATTGCAAGTCGGCTTCCACACATTTTATAATTTTCTCGAAATGCAAAAACGGGGGGTAAAAAAGCAATGGATTTATGAGTCGGCCTCATGGCGTGGTAGCAACATAAAAATATAATCTTATTCAATAGTATATGAACAATGAAATAGCTAAAGTAATGAAGGAATCAATGGTTATTTTACTTGAAATAAAACGAATTGACGCAAAATATAAAAGGCTTGATTTTGGTGTTATGCTCAACAATAGTTTGTTCTATCCACAGACACCGATTCATTAACATACGAAATCGAAGCTGATGATGTGCATCAAGAGGTTTGGCAAGATAATGATAAATTCGACAATAGCGACTATCAAGAAGATAGCCCTTACTTTGATAGATCCAACAAAAAATAGGCAGTCGGGGACTGCATGTGGCTACTGCTAAATTGAAAGATTTTTCTCATACACGTGAAAGGAATGCGAAACGTTGCCCAGTTGCAAGGAAGCAGAGGGTAAAACACTACATTCACGTCATTTTAGTCAAGGCGGTCAATGATGTGGTGCCTTAGTCACGCAAAGTCACGCAAGCTGTCAGAGATTTTAATCAGTAGAATTTTCGCACTAATCTGTTTTTAATGCATAGAAAAATTAAGAGTTGAAGAGAATCAACGTAAACTCTGCATCAATATACATAAATCACTGCGAATTCACACTTCTATTCTGATCGAAGTTATATTCGAATTGTCTGAACTGGACTGCATCAACAGGGGTTTTTTTGCATGAGCATGCGCGACCGCTGAACAAGCGATGTGCATGGAGGCTCACCACAGGGTTTGCCTTCATCAAAATGGCGCGTCTCAAAGCTATCATAACGATTATTTTGCTCGTTGGTCTTGGCGAATGTGCTCGTCATTTAACAAAATGTGTATTTTGCAAAAAAAAACTCTAACATGGTCTTAACAAAAGCGAAGTAGACCGGCTTTAACATACACGAGCTACTATCAAATTTCATCTCCCCACTTGACCTGGACAACAGCGCGCGTATATGTACTGCCTGAAGGATTGCGCTGACCTCATCAAAGTCTAAACAAAGTGCAGAAACGTTTGTTGATGCAAGTAATCACTTTCAATTTTCTTTGTTTTGAAATGGGAAAGGAAGAGAAATATTAAAAAAAAAACATAGAAAATTTCAGGGAGTGAGTTCGAAGTGCGCGAAAGCCGATGTTCAGTTCAGCAGTGAATTAACATATGTTCTACAATTTTCCCAGCACTTTAAAGCTACAAAATTAAGAGCACACGAGACGTAGATTAGTCACCTGGTGAGATGTTGGTGGTAGTCACTCTGTATGTCTCGAACAATAAAAAAAGTGAATATCAATGAGACACAGTCAAAACTGCATTCAATAGGACCGAAATTAAAGTCCAAACTTGTGACCGATTTTGAGGAAACAAACGGTTAGGTTTTCCAAGAAGTACAGTAAACATGTGATGCCGAACAAAAGTTAATAATCATTAGAACATTAAGTTTTGGCTAAAAGCAAATTCCTGTAAAAGATGCGTTACAATGTTAGTCCACGCAAAAACAAGAAGTTCTACAATTTTCCTATAAACAAACTTTGTATCGCTAAAATACGTAGGGCAAAAACTTTCTATTCCAACTGAAAACGGCGTGGTAGTCGCCCGCTGATCGTTATTAATCCACTCCCGAAATATGGCTAAATCAGCTATTAACAAATTATTGACAGAAGTCCTCTACGGCATAGAGAAACTGATTTACATTAGATTTATAGACAAACACTAAATAAAGAACATTTTGCTCAATAGCTACGCATCAGCAATGCATTCTATGCCAAACTTTGCGGTTCTTATGTATCCGAATTGTCGAATGAGAAAAAGGTGAGAGTGCTTTCATTAAAACGCTAATACCGTCTTGGAGCTACTGTTCGATAGGTCCAGCAACGTTTGATTTGTAAAAAATATTCTGTTTACAATGTGTACAGCTGCTGTACATTTAGGCTTGCAATGGTATAATTGAAGGATGGAAGTTTAGATTATTTTGCTCATAAATTTGGCTTGGGATTATCCACAACGAGGTCCTTGCTATTTTCCGCGTTAGGAACTGCACTTACAGACATGATTTCCCCCGTGTACAATTTTTTTGGACCAAATCTTTGTTCACAAGGCTTTCTGTGGGGGGTGTTTCTTTGCTTGAAAATGGGATCCTGGAAGGAGGTGAACAGGGTAATTTTCCTGTGAATTCTTTTGTTTTTCTGTCAATTGTTTTTCGCTTAAATTTTGTTTTGGAGCAAAGTTATGAATGAATGACAGAGTTAACATGCTACTAAGTATTCAAACGTTCTTTCCAAGAAAAAAGAAATAATCAGGATTTTAAAGTTTGGAGTAAACTTTGGAGTAAACTTTGAGTCTTAATGAAATTTTAGTTGGATCATGTTGATGAATGCAGTTGTGTAGGATGTTCAGTTTCCAATCTTGATCTTCTGTCAGAATTATGAGAGAACACTCACAGATCTCATTCAAACATTATAATTTCATTGTTATTATTGTTTGTTTCTATTCCTATAAACTTCTCATCAGGTCTCCATTTTGCATGAATTTAAATATGTGATATATATTTCAAGGGGTTGTTGTTTCACCGTGAAGTAGTTTTCACTTTGCTTTTTTGATATGAGGTTCAGTTTTTTCTTAGTTGTTGGCTAAGGCCGTGTTGAAGTATCTGACATGTTAACATACTTTACTTTTCATTTCTCTTCAGAAAAGATTGATTGATCCTGAATCAAACAAAGTGCAGCCTCACAAACAAGATTTTTTTGACGAACAAATGTGTACTGAAGGAAAGCATATGTCCCTGACAGTATCAATAAAATTTATTAATGGAAAAATCTGGGTTTTTACTTCTTTGTAGCACTTTAGACTATATGCATATTCACTTTTTTAACCTTTATGTACTAAAAAATATTATCAGTATTTTTTCCAACGAACACTTGAATCAAAGTTCTCTTCCTTTAAATATAGTATTACCCTAATTTTAAAAATTTCTTTATCTTATTCAGATCAAGCACTGTAACCATTGAAAAGAAAAAAGAAAAAAAACCTTGTTCGGTCAAAGACGGCTTTAAAGTTTTGATATTAAAATTGCACCTGTTCTCAATGAAAAGACTGAATGCAGACACTAAACTTCATTTAGCTCATGTTCAAGCTTTTTTTTATAAATTGGAAAGTGTTGCTGGAGAAAAAATATTTGTGCTTTACCTTTTCGGAAATAAAATAATAATAAAATAGCTACCAGGTGTCTAAGCAACTTCAAAGGACCCATAGTGTCTTATTTATCTGCTACATTGAGCTGTGAACATAGCCCGTTCTTCCTAGTGACCGTGCTTTTTTCAGAAAACCGGCGAAATCGCGCGCGCGTAGGAAACGAATCCCATAGGAATAGGTGAAAAAGGATAAAAAAAAAGTCTAGACTATTTTAAAAATATCCGATATGCATTTGCAACTCATATTAAGCTGCAATTAACCTTCTTTCCACTGGAATAAACAAACTATGGAGGTATTGCCGCCATTTTGAATTGGGCAATGTCACGTGGTCGCGCGTCGCCCAATCAGACATTTTTCGCCGATGAAGGTTCGTGCAACAATGTTGCGTCTGGGCATGCGCACTAGCTCTACTTGGTTTTTAAAACGTTATTTAACATGGCGGAAAGTGGCGCGCAATTTGAATTAGCGTAAAAACTCGAAGAAATCACAGCCCTTCTCCTGCCTTCTCTTGATCCACAACCTAGTTTTTCCTCTTTTTACCTCTCTCTAGTCGTCCTGTACAAGCAGCACTAGAGAGCATGCCACAATTTTGCGACGCTAACGGCGAAATCGCTCGTGAACATACCCCATGTTATTTACGTCTGGGACGATAGGAGACTAGGGGCAATAAATATTCGCTGTAACTATTGCGTAAACTGTTGCGTGATGCCTAAATCATACCGTCCAAAAGGACAGCCTAGGAGTACTAGGAACGAGTTTCTGATTCGGGCCGACATCGGAAATTCTCGAAAACATCCAATATGGCGGCTCAATCGTGGTGAAAACTGACAGCCAAAGAAACCGTTTTGTCGCCAGAGAAGCGTGATTTACGGTATTGTTGACGGAATTTTACGGTATGCTTTGTTCTTCGTTCATGGACGAAATTACAGAAACTCATCAGTGACAAGTTCTGTTCAATTTCTACATTACAGATGTACCACAGCAATTAAACTCCACTGATTGTGGTGTCTTTGTCTGTATGGTAGGTTTTGCTATTTCATCACCTTTGAAATGAACGTTATTAAATGGAAAGTCATTTATTATGCAATTACATCAAAATAAATATGAACTTTTAAGTATTATCTATCCAAACAATTTTCATACATCACTACTGTTACTGATTAGTTTGCAAAGTACCTCAGCAGGGGTATAATGCCCAACTATAAGCAGGTATTAAAACAGGGGCACCCAACGTCAATTTTCGGAAAATATCTGTTCAGAAGACGATTTGAGATCTAGAATTTTCGGAACTTTCCTTGTAAAATTTCTTGCTTGCCTGCCTCTCCTAGGATTTTCGAACATCTAAAAAATGGAATAATTGCCCATTTTTAACGGATTTTTACCCTAAAAAGGTCACCTAGAATTTTCGGTAGCCTTTTTCTGGCTGAAATTTTCGAAAACGTAAGTTTTGATCCCTATAATTTTCAGATCACTAGACTTTCAGCTAGGAAATCCGAACAGATGAAAACATTTGGAGGGGGGGGGATAAAAATATGCCTACATTACCGTTTAAATACTAAAATACGTTCAACAATGCTATGTTTAAGTGGTTTTGAACTATATTCGCGTTGGGTACCCCTGTTAAAAGTTCAGACACTAGACAATTTTCAAAAATAAAAACCACTCCTTTTTGGTTATCCTTGGATTTCAAATGTCAAACCAGAAAAAGGGTTTTGCACTTCCCCATCTGATTACAACAACAAGGAATGAATTAAACTATCTTTGTTCAGCTGTCCCCAGCTGGTAGGAAAAAGCATTCAGAGGGCAAGGTACGTGTTACAATGTAACAATAAAAAGCTTCATGTCATGTAGTAATACATGCAAGCAACTGCTGACATAGTTTAGGATGTCCTGCTAGGCGGTACTATCTCTTTAGATAATACAGGCTAAAAGTGCAAGGCATTTTTTACGAAAAAAAACACTCCTGTTTAGTTACCCAGGCCTTTTTGAAACCTAAAGAATGACCGTTTAGCAAAAAAGACCCAGATATGATATCCCTCCTAACAAATGTTGCCAAAACTCAGGATGTCTCGCTGGACGGTACCATTTTCTCCAGTAATACCGGCCAAAAGGACAGGGCCACTTTTATGAATAAAAATATTCCTACACAGTTATCCTAAGCTTTCTCGATCTAATCTCCAAGCAAGCGAGACTGAATGCCGCTGTAAACGCGTTCTTCATAATTGTCTTTTATCAAATCATGGCATGACGTTAAGGTCTCTAAATAAAGGCCCCGAGGGGGTGTCTCATTTTTTGTCTAGGATTACTCTGTCGCATCGTTTCTCTAACTTGATTACGTCTTGGACGTGCGGCTTCGGTTTGCTTCATTTCCCCAAGACAATAACCCCCGTAGTCAAGTATTAGCTGGATAAGTGAGTTGTCAAAAAACCCTCTCAGCTTTCAGTTACAGAAATTTATCTGTTCTTTTCAAAAGGCGAAGTCGCTTTCCTATATTCGATGCCGTTATTTAAAAACAGTTGTCTATCTTTATGCCAGGTAGTTCGTATCGGCTACAGAATCAAGTTGAACCTCAACTGTTCTCACATTAAGATTTCTGCCGTTCAAGCAGTTAGCCCCAAACTTATGCTGTAGGCAATCGCTTGCAGGGACGAGAATCATCAGCAAACGCAAACGCAAACACAACTTACATATGAGCTTCTGGGAACGAAAACTCGAACTTACCCTATGGCTATGTGGAAGACGAACTCAGAGCACTAGCCTAATCACCAATTAACCTACTGCTGCTTTAGCCACGAACACTGAGATAGACTTTACAAAATAGAAGTAGTTGATTATGTAACTGAAAAGAAAGCAGCCTACTTAGCACGGAAACTGCGAGGTACTGTTCTCTGTGACGCAACCAGCAGTCAAATGAAAGTTATGCTGCTTGTTAGCTTTAATCAATGGTCAATTTTCTGTACGAGTCATAGAACCGTGAAATCTCGACATTTTGACACTTTTCCAATCGTGAGGTAATGAACCGTTCACCCGCTAGATCTTTCTTTCTGTTGACACTTGCTTGAAAGGATACTATCTTTGATCCTAGGGCACTTTTAAAATGGATTCAAGATAAGAAGGCAATCATTGCCAAATCATTAATATCGTTTCAGAGGATTATAGATTTTGTTTGATATTAGTTAAAAGTAAATCAACTGCGGTAGAGATACAGTCCAGTTCAGAACATCAGGTTAAATTTTCAAAGCTATTCACGGCGTTGTTTAGTATTGGTCACCCAGTGAACGCCCTTACATAATAAAGACCGCAAGAAAAGGGTGGGCGGTTTTGAGTATTTTTAGAGTCGGAGGTATTCAGTTTTACTGCCTATTAAAAGCCATCTGTGCATGATTTTAAAAAAACCATCGTTTATGATTTTTCAAAAAAACTGCTATCATTAAAAAGTTTGGAAATAAATAAACTGACGATGAATGGCGAGATTTAGAATTTTAGACCAGGCGTCACATTCCCATCTTCAGTTTAGAAATTAAAAGACACGTCATTCATGTTCACTGAACTGGGAATGGACCCAAATGACGTAGGTGTTTTGTAGGAATAAACTTCCTTCGTGGAAACAACATATTTACTGAACGACTTGCCATTTCACTGACTTATTCTAGTTTGGGTTTAAACTAGGGGGGTTTTTTTACTTATAATTCCCAATAGATTAGCATCTCTGCGGTTGCAGTCACCTGAGTTTGACTTTTGGGAGCCAGTTGCATAAATCTCAAACGTGAGACACACCACCTAATCCGTATTTCAAAGAGTACAAATTATTAGCTACTAATGTTCTACTTTTTTCACCACTCTTATATAATTCTATCTCGTTCCAAATGCGCATACTTCTTCAGTTTTCAAAGAACTGACAAAAGTAAATAGAAATAATTTCTATTCTGTTGAAAAACGACTCATCTTTTCCACAACTTTAACCCGAGCCTTTAATACGCCGGTGGAATGCAAACGAAAGCGGGTTTAAAGCGATCAAAGAAGGAGTAAATTCCCTCCAATTACTAGAAAATATAGCGGGAAGCGGCCAGAGAAGTCAGAGAAAGCGTTTCGTCGAGCGGAGAAGATCTGGAAAAGGTACTTGGTCCTGGATTACTGAATTGGGGAAAATTAAAATAACGGATTCTTTGGAGAAGGAAACTGCGAGGTACTGTTCTCTGTGACGCAACCAGCAGTCAAATGAATGTTTATGCTGCTAGTTAGCTCTAATCAATGGTCAATTTTCTCTACGAGTCGTAGAAACGTGAAATGTTGACATTTTGACACTTTTCCAATCGTGAAAAGTCGCTTTCCTTTATTCGATACCGTTATTTAAAAACAGTTGTCTATCTTTATGCCAGGCCAGTTTAGTATCTGCTACAGAATCAAGCTGAACCTCAACTGTTCACACGTTAAGATTTCTACCGTTCAAGCAGTTAGCCCCAAACTTATGCTGTAGACAATCGCTTGCATGGACGAGAATCATCAGCAAACGCAAACGCAAACACAACTTACATATGAGCGTCTGGGAACGAAAACTCGAACTTACCCTATGGCTGTGTGGAAGACGAGCTCAGAGCACTAGCCTAATCATCAATTAACCGACTGCTGCTTCGGTCACGAACACTGAGATACACCTTAGAAAATAGAAGTAGTTGATTATGTAACTGAAAAGGAAGCAGCCTACTTACCACGGAAACTGCGAGGTACTGTTCTCTGTGACGTAACCAGCAGTCAAATGAAAGTTATGCTGCTTGTTAGCTCTAATCAATGGTCAATTTTCTGTACGAGTCATAGAACCGTGAAATCTCGACATTTTGACACTTTTCCAATCGTGAGGTAATGAACCGTTCACCCGCTAGATCATTCTTTCTGTTGACATTTGCTTGAAAGGATACTATCTTTGATCCTAGGGCACTTTTAAAATGGATTCAAGATAAGAAGGCAATCTTTGCCAAATCATTGATATCGTATCAGAGGATTATAGATTTTGTTTGATATTAGTTGAAAGTAAATCAACTGCGGTAGAGATACAGTCCAGTTCAGAACATCAGGTTAAATTTTCAAAGCTATTCACGGCGTTATATAGCATTGGTCATCCAGTGAACGCCCTTACATAATAAAGACCGCAAGAAAAGGGTGGGCGGTTTTGAGTATTTTTAGAGTCGGAGGTATTCAGTTTTACTGCCTATTAAAAGCCATCTGTGCATGATTTAAAAAAAGCCATCGTTTATGATTTTTCCAAAAAATTGTTATCATTAAAAAGTTTGGAAATGAATAAACTGACGATGAATGGCCAGATTTAGAATTTTAGACCAGACGTCACATTCCCATGTTCAGTTTAGTAAAGACCCGTCATTCATGTTCACTGAACTGGGAATGGACCCGAATGACGCAGGTGTTTTGTAGGAATAAACTTCCTTCGTGGAAGCAACATATTTACTGAACGACTTGCCATTTCATTAACCTATTCTAGTTTTGGCTTTAAAATAGGTGTTTTTCCTACTTATAATTCCGAATAGATTAGCATCTCTGCGGTTGCAGTCACCTGAGTTTGACTTTTGGGAGCCAGTTACATAAATCTAAAACGTGAGACACACCACCTAATCCGTATTTCAAAAAGTACAAATTATTAGCTACAAATGCTCTACTTTTTTCACCACTCTTATATAATTCTATCTCGTTCCAAATGCGCATACTTCTTCAGTTTTCAAAGAACTGACAAAAGTAAATAGAAATAATTTCTATTCTGTTGAAAAACGACTCATCTTTTCCACAACTTTAACCCAATCCTTTAACACGCCGGTTGAATGCGGACGAAAGCGGGTTTAAAGCGATCAAAGAAGGACTAAATTCCCTCCAACTACTAGAAAATATAGCGGGAAGCGGCCAGAGAAGTCAGAGAAAGCGTTTCGTCGTGCGGAGAAGATCTGGAAAAGGTACTTGGTCCTGGATTACTGAATTGGGAAAAATTGAAATCAGGGGTTCGTTCGAGAAGCAATATCGTATGATATTCTGACGGTGGCGGTTGACTGTCGAGTCAGAAACGCGGGAATTCACGTAGTTGTTGATTAGAGGGTCGCTGACTGGATTCAGCTGCATGTACGGTGATGCTCTTCAGTCCTTCTCAATTTTCTAAACATCAGCCGAAGCCGAGTAAGTCTATTTTGGGTTCCTTTGTATCGTCTTCAAAAGGATACCTATTATTATTTTAGCACAAAAACGTGTTAAGGTCGACACCGATCATTCGATCATTTTATAAATTCTCAATAACTGCTAATTGTGTGAAAGTGTAATGTTCATGGAGAATGTTGATGGAGATCACTATTTTCTTAGGCCTGATCGCACTGAAACAGTTCAGTTCAGCTCAGCTCAGTGATTAAATATGTGAAGTTAATTGTTTTAAGGATATGAGGAGTGTAACCACAGGAATCAGAGATTTTTAGTAAACAAAGTAATTGCACTTTTGAGCATTGGTCTAACTCAGGTGGTTGTGAGTTTTAAGTTTGATGTTTAGACTTTCTTGTTTGCGTTTTTGCGGTGACTCGAATCTCGTTTTGAAATGCCTGTATTTGATTTTTTTTAAAGTTTAATGATGAGAATTTGTGCTTTAATTGAAATCGAGTTTTTTTTTCTTATGCCATGATTTAAAGGTACTTGAAGTTATTCATAACTTGTGATCAATAATAGATGGTATAATTGTTAAGAACTTCCTTGAATGCATATAGTGTTGTTGAGAGAAGATGGCGATGACCAGCCTTTAATTTTACAAACAAAACTAATCCTAAAGGAAACATTGATGATAGTGCATGTCCAGCATTAAGTAAAACAGTTTGGCCTTCCTGATGCAACAGAGCAGCTTAGCCTTCTTAGGCTGTGGCTCTGTGAGAATTTTAATTTTCCAGGTGTTTCAGAGGGAACTAAAAATGAGGTGTTTGGCCTTCCTGATGCAACAGAGCAGCTTAGCCTGTTTAGGCTGTGGCTTTGTGACAATTTTATTCTCCAGGTGTCTCAGAGGGAAATAAAAAATAGGTTTATTTTTAAGACATTGTTTAAGTATTGAGTTCCCAGTATTGTATCGTGTTGCTCAAGTGCTCTTTCAAATATTGCAAGAGAGCAAGCCCCCTGTTTTTTTTTTTTCGGCTACACCGGCTTGAACACGGGAGATGCCCTTGTTCAAGAGAAAACTTATCGGGCGCCTTTTAGCAAAATCACACCGATATATATTGAACATTTTTCAATTAACAGGGCGAATTAACAGGCCTGTCAATTATATTACCTAATTGTTGCAAATAGAAGTTGCTGCTTTGTTTTGTTTTGGCTCTTTCTTGGCCTTAAAATTGTATTTTTTTAGTTGCTCCAACATTTTTAAAAAACCTCAGCCAAGCCACTTAAGATTGATTTTCAGGCCCAACTTAGGCAAAATGTGTTATTGACATGGATAGTCGTTGAAGGTTAAAATAAAATGGAAAAGAACTATCGCAAAATTGAAAACACAACCAAGACAAATTGAACAATTGAATATTACCGTCTGCTTTCATCACGTAAAAGAATGATGTAAATAACGTACTTCAGTTTGTGAATCAGCTTGACAATCAGTATGTAAAACAGTTGAGCAGCTTTGGCCCATTAAATACCGATCTGTTCAATGAGTTTGATGTTAATAAAATACGTATCCGGTTTTCATTACAAAATTGCTTGCCATGATTAGTATTTTTGACAAAAACAAATGCCCTGGTGAATTGCACTGTCCAGGATCATCCACGTGACGCAGTGTACTTATATGTTCAATCGATCGTATAGTGATGGATAAATTCAGAGTGGAACCATTTACTTACAACGCCTAAGGCGGAAAGGAAGGGTTTAAAGGAGATTTTTAAAGTTTCTTTGTGAACAGGAATTTTGTAATAACAGACCGCAGTTTGGCTAGCACTCTGATATACAGAACTATCTAATTGCACTATCCTTGTCATACAAAGAAGCCAAAACATTTTTTTTTTTTTCATCAAAGGCCCGCTAAAGCCAGGGTTGAAACCTGCCTTTCAAGTCATCGGCAGTGGAGAAGGACGAGTATCGGACTACTCCAATGTAAGAACTAAATATTAATGATCCTCTATGTAAATACTATGGTGAAACATTTTGAATTTTTGCCCTGTAAGACCCTGTAAGCCTTGTTCATAGGACACCTATACTTATACAAGTTTACGGCGGAAAGCGTCTAAAGGTTATGTTTATGCTCGTTTAATACATCATCCGTCATCATCCGTCTAAAACGCGAAATACAAATAATGTATTTTCTTATATCTTTGGCTAACATAAATAAGAGAAGTTCTGAGACATTTTCATTCTCTGTGTGGGTACCTGAGGAGGTCGATTTCGTCGTGAATGTTCCATCAAAGCGTCGGTTTTTCAGGCGACTGAAATCGTCACATATCAAGAATATTGTTTTGCGTGGTAAAAAGCGATAACTTGGTGGTGACGCTACCAGCGAGCTCAGCGCAACTAGAATGACGACGAAAACAAGCAAAGACAAAAACTCTGAACGAGCAGCACACTTTTTGCCAGGTTTCTTTGCTCTTATTTTCCGACTAACGTTTAGTGTGAAAGTTGATTAACCTCTAATATCGTCACGATCGTCGCGACTTCGATTTCGTCGGAAACACCCATACGGCTCTTATTTGGAAACTGAACTTCCAAAAACACGGCTTCAGCAAAAAGATTATTCAGGAACAGCCAAAAAATTTAATCTTAAAGGAAGTGAATATTGATTTTACTGCCGTCATTGGAAGTAATGTACAAGAGAGGTACTGATTTATTGTTGGTAAAATCATTCAAACTTCCGACTACAGCTGCGAATTGAGGCCAAAGTATAACTAAATAAATCGCGTCACAACAACTTACTTTTACATTAGAAGAGCCCCATACACATTAATGTCTTGTGTCCATTATCTCTAGTGATAGTAATGGAATACGCGGAAACTGTGACGTCAAAAAATAAAAAGCAATCGTTGTTCACGTCAGGAATATTTACTTGTACTATTCCAAAAACCTTTAATTCGTTTCAGACTGATTTCTTTTCTTTCATTGAAGTATTTGAAAGCAGTTTAGATCATAAAATATGTCAAATAAATTATGGCTTTGACATATTGAAGAGGCCACGTGCAAGTAGACATTAGACATTGAAACCAAAAACAAAGTCTACAATGTAAGCTTACGTCCATTTTAAAGGATAATTTTTTTTGGCAGTTTAGTCAAATTATTCTGGTAAAAAATGCTGTTTTCCAAAAAAAAAAAAAAAAAGAAAGAAAAAAACCTTTTTGAAAGGTAACGTATGACGCCTAATTTTTGCGTTTTTTTAAACTGATTTTGCGGATCGCTAGTGCTCTTGTATTTCGCGAGGTATAATTTTGTGATTGCTCTCATTTGTTTTGTTGTTGTTGTTGTTTTTTTGCGATTCTTAGCTTTCTGGTCGCAGTCTAAAGCCTCTGTAACTGAATGTGTATAAATTCTTACAGAGAAAAATTAATTGCCGAATACTTTTGATTTCAAATAGAAATGATGATTATTACGAGGCTCCTCTCTTAATACGGAGGATTAAAAATTTTAAGAGATATATTTTTTTGGCTGAACACTCAGTTTATTATGATCTCTCGATGTTTTTGCGCACAGGGATAATGAACAGCTTTTTAAGCAAAGTTACTTTTATGACAAGCAAAAGGGTAATGAAAGCATTTAAAGTTATTTTTTAAGCCCTCGATGTTTTTTACAACGCAAGGTAGCAGTAGGTATATGAAACTCACCTCCGAAATCATAGTGAGAGCCAAGCATTTTCGTTAAACGTCAAATAACGCCCATCATGCAGGAAACAAGTGTTGTATAAAATACGTTCCATTTAGTAACACGTGACCCGATAATCCCTCGAAATAAAGTGGCTGTAAGTCTGGTGTACCACAAATGTTCCTCATACCGATGTGATTTAGTTGATGAATTGATCATTTTAACAATTTTCAGTTGTGAAATCACTAACATTTCAGTTTATTCATTACAGGGATTAGCCGTCCAAAACAAAGAACTTCACATCGAACGACAGTCTACTTTACAAAGACTATACTTCAGTTTCATGATTGACAAACAAAACACAGTTCACCCTCTTAATCCAACGTCGCCGATTTGCGACTCATGGCATCCTACGAAGTCAAGCAAAATCTTTTTTTAGGAGTCGCTACAATTCTGAATACACTTGTAACTGCCCTGGTTAACCTGGTCGCAGCTTACTACCTTCTTATTTACAAGAAATCAACATTCTCTCGAAAGCAATACAATAACTTCCTTATGGGTCTGCAAGCGGTCATGGGAATTTTTCTCCCTCTTACCGGCTACACCTGGACAGCGGTTGCCCATTTGGCTGGTGAGTGGCCGGCGGAAAGTCTCGGCTGTTCATTGGCCACTTTTTGTTTGCTGTTCTGATGGTCATGGTAACACTCGTCATGTCTGCCGAACGATTTATAGCCATGTGCGTGCCGTTTTACTACCAACAACTTATAAACCTTCGAAAAATTAGGATAGCGGTTGGGTATATTTTTGTACATTCTGCAGCACTAGCTATCCTGCCTCTCTTGTTAAAGAGCGTCGAACTGACAAAACATCCCATAGCAGTATGCTTGTACTCGCTTAACTCCAAGAGCAATGGCGAAGTAATCGTTGTACACGCCTTCATTTGCAACTTCTCGCTGTCCATTCTACTTATGCTTGTAATGAACGTTGCAGTGCTTAAAGCTTTGAAGAAAATGAATTTGTCCGTTGGAACTGGGGTTCTTACACAGGTTGCAGGTGATCGCGAGGCCATAATACTCTCTAACCTAACCGGAATTATGGCTCTATCCTATAGCTTGGCTTGGGTTCCAACTTTGGTAAGAAAAAACACTTTGTATAAGTTAATCTTTAAACGAAGATTGAAAGCAGGCCGGGAAAATCTGGGTGGAGGCTATGCCAGGAGTGAGGACTGGGATTTAGGTCACCAAGCCCTCTCGGCCAACCGCTCGATCCGGTACAAAGTTCGAAGTGCGTGAACGACTTTTTCCAGTTCAGTGCCGTTGCTGTTTATACTATACCGGATAGACTGGCGTGTCGGCATGAAAAACTATCCGGTATAGTCTGACACTAACATAGCCTGCTGCTTGCAACTTCAAAAATAATGTTCAGGAGACATATTTGTTTGTCTAGGATCTCTGATTTTGTCATTTACCTGTAATTTTTTTCCTTACTTTAAGTTCCATAGCGATTGAGGGCGAGTAATTGGCAAAATTAAACAAAATGAAATGGACTACCATGACACAGCCCCTTTAATGCACAGGCAAACAAGCAAAGGAACTCCCTAAAATGACTGGCATTTCCTTAAAGGGCTTCTCAAACCAAGTTGAAACTTAGACTTGTCGTAACAATAAGTCATATCATTTCTATCTTTTTATCATAACAATAAGAATGACATTAATATTTCATTGATTTTGTGTTAAAAGAGGGCCACAATTTTGTAAGTTCAAATTATAACTGTCAAATGTTACCCTCTCAATAAAGTCTCCACTCCTATCTCGTGTAGTCTAGGAGAACGACTGCAAAATGGGGCCTTTTCAGAAATGAGCGTAAGAGATAAAAGCAAAAACCATGTGCCTTTGTCCCTGACATATCCTCGCTCTTGTCGCGAAAAGCCAGCGTGGCGCGCACTTAAGTCTGGGTAAATGTGGGTAGGCCCCAAAGAGACGTGGTACACGTTCCCTTGTTTTTTACAAAGGGGCTAAGCAACGACGACAATAGTGAAAACGTCACTTAGAAAATGAATTCACAATGTTTCTAAAATAACTGCTCTTATTCCACGTCATTCAAATGTTGGTGAATTATTCTGGGATTGAATTCTAAAGGACTGTATCTAACATTCAAAAAAAGAATATTATTAGAAAAACATGCAGAGTTGTTGTTTTGCTTATCTAAACCTATTGTTTTTTGCCGTTGTTGTCGATGCCGTCGTCGTTGAGTTGATTAAGCTCACTAACATCACTAGTCTCCCTCGCAGCCGTTTTTTGGATGTCACGGAGTGTTGCGTGACATCTAAAAAACGGCAAAGAGGGAGACTAAAACATCACATGATTGACAACATCTCTCTTCTTTCGCCAGGCTCGAGTGATGCTCATTTATCACGCAAATTGGCGCAGTATATACTTCGACTTGTTCGCGTTTGGTTTGTCAACCGTTGATCCATTTGTGCATCCAATCACCTGTATATTAGTAAGCCGGCGATACAGAGCAGGATATGCGGACGCCTTTAAAGATATCGTGTCGAGAATTCGTGGATGGATTTGCAGCTTCAAGCCTCGAACGAGAGTGGATCCACTTGATTATACACCCAGTGTTTCAAACACCTATAACAGTGGTCTGATTCACTTTACCTAGCAACATGAGTCACGTGTGAATTTAAGAAACAACTGTGATCATTCTGCGCAGTGTGCAACACCCAAGGCGCATGCGAGTGTTTTAAGACTTGATGTAATTCAAGAAACTTAGATAAAAGGACAGCTTTTCGTGTGGACAAGAAAAGCTATTCGGTATAGTATGAACATCTATTCGATAAGTGACGCTCAACTTTAGAGATCGGCGCAGCTTCGCACCGTTACAGAAATCGCGACGAAATCACCGTTCTCATGTGTGAACAGAAGTCCTATCCTGTATGGTTTTCGTGCAGGCGGAAGAACTCTCTGTTTAAACTCGAAATTGCGAGAAGCGCAGGGTCTCACTCGAGAGTGCGAGCAATTTCAGTCTCGCGGCTCAACTTAATGCTCGCGGAGGAATCTTTTGCACTTGAACGGAGTACTAGTTCACAGGTAGCAGTATATTCCTTATAACTTGATAGGGATTACAAAAGAATTGCCAAAGCAACGCAAACGCTTTCAAAGACTTGAATGAGAATACTTGCAGACACCAGTGACAAGCTATGAACAAAAACATGTTACGATGTCACGTGATCTAAACTGTGATCAGTTCGCGGTAATCGCAGCTCCCCCTAGACGAAGGTTAACTCCATGGATCAATCTTGGTAATTTCATGTTGCTAATACCATACTACTGAAACAAGCCTCTCTTTTTTGACAAACACATGTTAATCTCAAGGCAAAGTTATAGGAACGTTACTACATTATAGGAAAACACTCTTCGTTTTGCTTTGACTTCTGCAGAAGTTTTAACAGGATTTACAAGTAACTGTTTGCAGTGTTTGTTTAGAAAAATGCCGGTAAAAAAAAAGTCAAACCTCTGTGTTCATTAGTTTAATTTTCCTGCCAAAACGTTCCTGACAAGTGAGTTGAATTTATCAGCATAGCGAAGGTGGATATTATGCCTTCCTTCTGGCATTAGATGAAGCTTAGATCCTCTGATATTAGCATGTAAGAACTCAGGATGAAAATCTGGAACCAAGGGATCTTTCTGGCCGTGCACCACTAGCGTGGGGCAAGTAATACTCTTAGCCTCGCTTACACAAATGTCCCCTCCCCTGTTAGTATAGTATTGGCTTATACCATCAATCCATGCACTGTGCATCTCTTGAAGACCTTCTTTGCCATATAATGCTAAAATAAACATGCAAGTAAATAGGTTACAGGCCAGGTAGAGCGGCTGAAGGACATGGAGGGGAATCTACTTATAACTGACTCTGGAATCAGAGCAATCAAGAACATTGCTTTAGTACTCCTGCAAGATGGAATCTGTTACAGGATCAAAGGGGAGAACAGCTCTCCACAACTAACGGTTGAGAGGACCAAAAACATTTAAAAGGAATTACTGTAAAATTCTGAAAATAAGCCCCGGGAGTTATATTTTTGAAAGGCCCTTTTTGAGAGGCTTATCTATGGAGGGAAATTTGGGTTTCAAAATCGGTCAGTATAAAACACGGACTGCGGACTGCGGACCACGGACTGTGGACCGGGTATAAAACATGGACTAGGTATAAAATGCAGACTACGGACTGAGTATAAAACACGGACTAGGTATAAAACGCGGACTGCGTACTATGTATATAAAAACAGCCTTAGAAAGGTAAAACTGAGAGAAACGGAAAGCGGGCTTGCATAAAACGGTAGTTCCAGCTCCTTGCCTTACACAAAAACACTCCGTAAGCCGGTCACGCAGTCTATATTCTCCTCATGTTGAGAAGGAAAGCATGCTGCACGGACAAGGAAGGTTAGGGACGGACCATTAGAAAACTTATGGGGGGGGGGGGGCGGGCAAAGTACAAAAAAATATTCGCGCAAGAGAAAATGAAATGAAAAAAAATTCATGCAAGCCAATTAATCCTAAAAAATATTCATGCTATGGCCTAAAAAAAATTCATACAAGGAATTTAATAACGAAAAAAAATTCCTGCGGCTCGAAAATTCCTCTCCCCCCCCCCCCCCCCCATTACCACTTTTCTAATGGTCCGTCCCTTATGCCGCTATTTAAGGCAACTGAAATTAAACTCTGAATTTTATCAAAATAAGGAGTTAGAAGAGAACCAATCGGAGAAGTACCGAACAAAAAGAATAGTATTGGTGTTAGCCGAGTCAATGCCTCTATTCCGTTTCAAATAAAGCATTGGGAATATGAGGAAATGAAGAACTCAGACGAGAAGGTCAATATAGGGGCATTCCGCGGGGTAAAAAAGCAGTATTTAGGGGGGAGGGATTATTCATCTATACGTGAATAATATCCGAAATGAATCATCCAACCCAACGTTATATTCTACTCGATGATTATGACGACATGATTTACACCCTGCTCCTGAACCCCGGAAGGGGGTACTCCCGGGGATTTTTTGGTCGGGTTATGCCCGCTGGTTCTCTAAATCCTTACCCTGTTTCAGAATAAAAAATGTCCGGTTTTCCACACCCGTTTTCAGACCTGATCTCTAAAATCCATACCCATTTCCAGACCTGGCCTAATTTAGCCTGTTCCAGGCTCTCAGATAAAGAGAAGACTACCCAGTTTCCTCCCGTTTTATTTTCGCGCTTTCTTCACTCAGCGGACCCAATTATCTCGAAGCCTGGAACACGCGAGTAGGCCTGATTAGGCAGAAATTATGTCATCATTATATAATTTATTATAGATTAGAGCGCAACAGTAGATCATTCTCTCTTGAGCGCAAACAAAAAATTCTTCAAATGCATTTCAAATTCGCATATTTCTATTTCGTTCTTATTCATTTAGAATTCAAAACCATAAATACATTCGTACATGTACGCTCCCGTAGTTTCCTCGAAAACCATACCCGATTCCAAACCAAAATACTCAAAGTGTTTTCAGACCACCAAAACGGCCCATAAACCCTACCCTTTAGGGCGGCAAATACCTATATGGCTTACATAAGAGAGTAACCCCGGGTCCTGACCCCTTTCATGATTGTTAAAGACCGAGACCATGTCTGAAATGGGTGTAGAAAAAGGCATTTTCGTCAGGCTCTTGATTCAGAGAAACTCCACCAAGAATTTCTATTTTATACCCAGTCCGCGGTCTGCAGTCCGCGTTTTATACCTAGTCCGTGTTTTATACCCAGTCCATATTTTCCAGTCCGCGTTTTATACCTAGTCCGTATTTTATTCCCAGTCCGCAGTCCGTAGTCAACAGTCCGCAGTCCATGTTTTATACTGACCGGTTTCAAAATCGATTGGGCTAGCCGTACAATTGGAAGGAAATTTTTCGTTTTTGCTTTGTTTTGCTTTGTATTTGAGGGCAATTTCCAAGTACAAGCCCCCGGGGGCCTTATATTTGGAGGGGCGATTTAACAGACGGGTTTTTGCGTTAAAAGTTTGAGGGGCTTATATTTGGAGGGACTTATTTTCAAAATTTTACTGTACTTTATTATGTTGTCAAGGAAAGTGTCAGCAAATAGGTCGTCGTTTTCTAGGTCGTCGTTTTCTAGGTCGTCGTTTTCTAGGTCATCGTTTTCTAGGTTGTCGTTTTCTAGGTCGTAGGTCTTCGTTTTCTAGGTCGTCGTTTTCTAGACACCCTCATTTTTATGCATGGGACCCCTCTTTATTTATGAACTATTTATTTAAAGGATTATTATTACAATGAACAAAATGACATTACAAGGTGTTTAGGGAAAGCAGCTCAATCTATCATGTAAAAACACTCCGGTCCAGTTTCTAAAGAGCAGTATAACTGAAGTAGCTGGGCTGGCACTTCATCAACATTGCAAATAGCCTCTCAGCATGTTTAACGGTCGCCTTTTGGTGTATGATGTAAGCTTATCACAAAAGTGTTTAACGACAATATTTACAAAACAAATTCAAACTATGTTTCCATACCTGGTCCAACAGCACGACTTCGCAGGGTTTGCAGCAGATATCCGGTTACATTGTCCATTCTGCGAATCACATCGGCAACTTCTGGTGAAAACTTCTTCGTTTTCTAGGTCATCGTTTTCTAGACACCCAAAAAATGACCATGATATAGCCCCTTTAACATTAAAATGATAGATAGATTGATTTCAAAGTGCTAATTGAAGGTAAATTTGTCTTGAAGGTGAATTTGATCATCACAAGTGATCATGGTATGGCTGCAGTGAACAGTTCTCGAGTTATTGTTCAGGATGAATATGTACCTCAATCCAACTTGGTATTCTCTTATTCTAAATCCCAATAGAGCAGACCATGTATTTGAGCCTTTCTTTCATATTCTACCCATGGAGAGGATGTTAAACAAACTGAAACCATGGATAGTAGAAAGACTGGATAGGAAACTTATGTCACGTGGGCTGATTTCTTATCGCCGATTGGTTGGTTCGTGCTCCAAGCTGGCGTTGGATGGTTTCATCAAGGTGGAAATTTGTGACGAAACGATGGCGAAAATGTGGCGCAAACCAGTCGAAATGTAGGTTTCTTTGCCTGCATTTTGTTCTTTTTCGGATTTTTTAGTGGTACTTTAATTTTTGGTGTGTGTTTTCCCCGTCGTTTGTTGTCTTACGGCGATGGCGATCCTTCAAAGCCACATTTGAACCTTCGAGGTAAGCACTTCTTGTTGTTGTTTAGTGTTATTTGTCCTTGTCTTTGAGAAAATTGTGTCCCAAAAATTGACCTTACCAGAGTCATATTTAGTACACTTAGCGACTGTTTTGGGACGCCTTTGTTATGAAGGTTTCTTCTTGTTTCTATTCTTAACTACGATTGGCAGATGTTTTAAGGAAGGAATTGTGGCATAGGCATAGTTACAGACTGTTATTTTTCAGCCATAAATTTCATTTGAAAATGGCTGAAACTAACTACGGTCTGAGCTGGCTCCGAGCAAGTGTACGCACATGGTGTGTAAATTTCCAATCGACAGACAAGTTTGTGTTGAGAAATGTTTCGCTCAAGTAATATCCTAGATTAACCCTGTTAATTGTTCGTAAAGCAGTTCTCATCTTTCAATGTTGAAATAAAACTACTAAATTATATATCTAGTGAATACAATCGCCTCACATCGCTCCTCGCAGCTTATATTCGAAGGCACTGAAGAGACTCGAAAAAATTTTGTACTTTTCCCTTACATAAACTATAAATAATTTTTGCATCAATGGTAAAACACCTACTGACATCAGTTTGTCCTCCCTTTAGGCTCCTAAGTGTTGTTGTTATTTTTTTAAACAGTGTTTTAGATTTCCTTTTGTTTTTCTTTATTGTAGGATTTGCTCAACACACATAGTCAGTCAATGAAGACAATAAAATTGTGGTCAAGTACTCTTCTCAGAGGACACAAATCAATCAATCTTTCTGTATTAAACAGCGACAAAGTTGCTTTAGTCATGCATGAGAGCCATTATTTATGATCAGAAACTTTATTTATCACTTCTGAAGTGTATTTATTTAATTTCTTTGTGAGTGAGATAAATCAACTGTGTTTAAGGGTCAATGCTTGTATTAGCTACAGAGTCATGTGTTTAAGTTGGTTAGTGTTCTTCTCTGAAACGGTCTATATCTGAATCACATTGTTTTTCAAACCAAAGATGGACTTGATTAGCACTATTATTGTGTGTATTCGGTTTTTTAGAGATCCAAAGCAACAATGTACCTGTAGATGATAAACCTTACCAAGGTATATTCTAAATCAAATTAGTAAAAAATATACCTGTACTTGTTTGGGGTATGAATTTTGTGTGAAGAATCGATGTCAAATGCGGCAATATGGACATATATATGATTTAGGAACATCAGACTTGTACGATTTATAAAAAGATAACTTCAGGGGGGGCTGGCAGCGAGGTCTGGAACCGAGTTTACATGATCGCCCCAGTTAAGAAATTTGGCCGAGTGAGACTGAGTACCAATTTTCCTTCAAAACAAATATGGCGGAGAATGCGGACATGGAAAGATGATGAGTTTTTGCTCGGTTTTACGTTTTACGGCGTCCAAACATCAAGAAAAGGTTTTGATGAACTTTTTTCATGAAATTTTTGGACATCAGGAGGCGTGATGTATGAACAGTTCATGAGTGACTTCGCTCATCGTGATTCCGCACCTTGGCAAGTTCAGTTATTTATAAGCTTCGTGAATTTTCGAGCGACCAGCCTCAGGGCAACCTGCTCCATCTCTTATATATTTTTTCACCTACGGTGGTATTAAGAACTCTCTGCTTTATCCTAAACATATGCTACGAGTTCATTATAGTATGAGTCTTGCAACAGTCATATGGGAATGTTCATTAAACCAATTTTGTACTTCGCTGTTCGTAAGTTTGTTTGTACACCGGGAGCCACAACAAATATTTGTGGGCGTAAATACAGAATACAGGGCTAATTTAGTAAAAGCCAGGTTAAACTTTTCAATCACTTTGCTTCACCTACACTGGGTCTGTCAGTATAAGCTATTTTTAATATCAAAAGGCTGCAGGGAAGTGCTTACTGAATCTTCAAAACCTTCGCTGGAATATCGTTTGTGTGATAATCGATAAATAGCTCCAACAGCAACACCGTATTTAGTAGTTTTATATTAGATAGTGACTTCGGTTTTAAGTACTTCCTTGAAATTGTTTGTACAAAAATTACCCCATAGTTTTGAATTATACTTGAATCTGAGTGTGGGGACAAGAGGTTAATCCAGTTGCTAATAAGAGTGAGTACATCAGAGAGGGGTATGCTCAGTATACATTGAGAAAATCCCTCAAAGGACTGAAGTATAAGAAACAGAAAAAAGAAAATTGAATGTTTTGCAAAGTTTATAAAGAGAATCAGAAGGACCTTGAAAAATGTACAACTTCAATTGTTTGTGTAAGTTATGAATCTGATTTACAAGTAAAATAAACAAGGTAAAATTGACTTTTTATCAACCATCAAAAGAAGTTATTGTCCCTTGAGCCCAATCCCCCCAGCAGTTCTTTCTACATACTACCCTTGGCTTATTTGGCCTAGATGGGTATGTGCTGCTTAGTTAGGGTGGTGACCATTTTACCCTTTAGAGTTTTGAACAGGGTGTCTGTTTGGGCTGTGAAGGTTGATGAAGAGCAGTCTGTAGTTACATTTTTGGTACCACAAATTTTTTCCCCAAGTTTTTCCATCTTTCTAAGTTTAAGACTAAGTTAATTCTGAATGCTAACTGAAGTGAATAAGTTTTATCAAATCAGGTCTCTTGGCATAAAAAGGGTGGGGGAAATGAACAATGTGTCCCACTACCCATACTCTCTTTCAGTGCAAGCCCAGGGAAATGATCTCACATTTTAATACCCTTTTACCACTTGTGTTAACAGCAAAGTCAGTGAAGGTCTATGGTCTCTGAAAAATGTTTTTGCCTGCCTCAACACAAGTTTCTAACTATTATTGTTGACTACAAAATTAATAATATTATCTTAATAATCATTTTACATTTTTTTCCAAGACATCCTTTGGTGTTTTGCATATCCACTAGTACAAGGTAATTTTTAAGTTGAGAGGGTTTGATTTCATTAACTACATTTTTATACAGACACAAACTAACCTGGCAGGTTGATGTCTAAAAGTGTAAAAAATTACATGCAACTGTATAACAAAAACTGATCATTGTGGCCAAAGGAAAGGCAAAAATAGAAATGTCACCATTTTCCTGACTTTATACATTCCCTTGGAAGCATATTTAGCCAGATGTAGTCCTTGTCAAAACATGCCAACTTGAAGATTTCTTTTCTGAACTTAGGTAATCTTTTTTAAACCATAATCTTGTTGCAAGGGGTAGTGTAGTTTCTAAAATTTATAATTTTTCCCTCTTTTTTTGCTACAAAACACACCTGAATTAGGACTCAAACTGAAGGCAGTGTAGTAACTGCTGTCATGAAAAGAGAATTCCAAACACACAAGATAATTACCCTTTCCTCTGCCTAAGATTCAGTTGTTAGAAACTACGGTAAAGTTTAAATTAAATCGCACGAAGAAAAGAACTTAATTTATCAACATGTGCAAAATCAAGAGAGAATGATCTCTTGGCAAAATTTATTTAGCTTCTAGTACATAAAGAAATACATGAACTACGAGATTTGACCATGCCACTCAATCATCCAACGCAACTCTGCCAGGATAAGTTCACAATCAAGGATGTAGAACTGAGAATCTCAATCATCATTTCTTGTCGTCTTAAAGGTGTAGTGAAGCCGTAAACAACTCTCAGCTGAACTCTGACAACTCTTCTACTCAACCACACGCCAGTCACCGCACTTTTTTTAATACCACGAAGAATTAATTTTGGGCCTTTCGATTGAAAATATAAACTCTTCTACATACGTATTGGAGGGTTGGTCCTTCTTTTACTCTTGCAATTCGTGGGTCGTCTAAACAGAAGCAAACCATCAAAAGGTCGGGCATCGAGAAACATGTTCACTGGTCTCGTTCTTACCGTAGTAAACTGGGCCGCATTTAATGACAAACGCAAGACCAGAAGAAAGGAAAACGTAAGCTCCACATTATCGCAGAACAAAACGAAGAAACCAATGACCAACGGGACCAAACGCAACTTCACTTCACACTGCCGAATCGCTGCGAAGAAGCTGCTAAGACGAACTTGTTTTCCCAATCCGTTCCGCGCATGCTCGCTACAGTTTTCGGATGATTGACAGATTTCTTAACTGGGGCGATCATGGAAAGCCGAAAAGCGGCAAGATCAAAGGCCGTCGCCAGCCCCCCCTGGATAACTTTATATTGATTAATAAAATTCAGTATTTAAAACTGGTTAATTATTTATTAGTTGCAGGAAAAGTATATTTTAGACTTTTTTATCTGTTTTGCTCTGACAAATTTCTTACACTGGACAAAAAGCAAAAAGGACTGAGCATTTTAGCAGTCTGTAAGCTTTTGCACTGCTGGCAGCTGCTCTCTGAATGTCAGTATTAGGAGTGCAAGCCGGAGGGGGACGGGGAGGGGGAGGGGGGTCTCACATATGAAAGGGGCAGGGATGCCGGTCAAGGACCTAAAAAGAAAAAAAGTAAACCAGTGAAATAAATCTATTAAATTATTAAACTGATCTTTTTAATCCATCCATACCAAACAAAAGAAATCAAACATTCAGTTCCATTTTCATTAATAACTTAACTTTTGAGCTAAGTAAATTCAATTCTAATTCTACGGGGTAATTAAAAAAACATTCGATTTTACTTTTTTGTTCAAGTTCCGTCATATCTTTCCTTAAGGAGGCTCAAAAGGGTTTTTCGTTGCTGTAGTGTTTGATTATACAGTGTATGTCGCCAAACTATAAGTATTTTGCAACTATTGTTGGGCTATAATTTAAGAGTACTTGTGACATCATATCAGTTACCATAGCAATGCATCAGATCCACAAAATGGTCCTCTAAATTTCAGTTAGTGTAAATTATCTGACAAACTAATTCAGTGACCTACCGTTTTTATTTCTTGGTTGGAAAGCTCAATAAGTTCTTTAACTACTCAGGCAGTATAACAAAAACGTTATCTGCACCCTTTTTTCGTTATAAGAATATTGAGGCTGAAATTTGTTAAGAATAAACCCGAGGATGAGATTTGGAAAAGAGTATAATTTTGTGTGGGAAAAATCTGTAAATACAATACAATTATATGTTTTTAAATAAACTGTATAAAATTCTTCCTTTTTTGTAAATCTATCTATCTATCTGTTTGTCTGTCTGTCTATCTGCCTGTCTACATAGTTTCAGCACTTGGCAAACTCCACGTTGACTTATGGCTGTTTATGTGTGTGGCCTCATACACCATCATGCAAAGCCGGCCACTTGCTGAATTGATTCATTCACCCACGAATTCCAACTGGTTTGAATTTGTGGGACATGTCCCTGCGACTTGTCCGTCAACAACTTGGCAAGTGAATTAGTAAAATAGGAGTTTTTTTAAACCAATCACAGTCGAGGATATTGTAATTTTTATGATCAGGTCTGAAATTGGGTTAGGAAAATCACAGATTTTGGTCTGAAATAGGCTAAAGGCCGATTCACACGAGGGGTTTTGCTCCAGGAGCATGCTCCCGGAGCAAAACCCCTTGTGTGTACCAATGATTTGATAAGTGCAATTCATCCTCGGGAGCAGAATTTCCACCCTGCAACATGCTCCACAATATTAAACCGGTTAAATATGAGGGAGCAAGCTCCTGGGGCAAATTGAACAAACTTGAAAACGTTCCCTTGTGTGTACTAGTCGTGCAAATTGACCCTGGAGCATGCTCCCGGAGCAAAACCCCTCGTGCGTATAGGCCTTAAGGGTTTCAGGAAGCGTACCGCACACCCCCCACCCAATTTTTCTGGAAGTACCCCCACCCCCGGGTAAATACATTTGCGTTGCACGCCTGCTATCATGCAGTAAGGCTCGCAAAAGTCTGCCGAAATTGGAGGCTATAATCCCAGAAGAATAAAAAATCCTGCGAGTGATTACTATTTTGGAGAAGGATATTTAACATTCTTACAAGCCTCTACATTTGGAGTTGGTGGGTGGGAGTTGGAGTTGGTTGGGGTGGGGGTCGGTGATCTTTTATATAACTAAGGCAGATTAAAAATGTGTCCCTCCCCGAAAGTACGTGTATCCAAAAGTTACCCCCCCCCCCCCCCAGTTTATGCCACTGGCCCAAAATTTTACCCCCCTCCTCCCCCTACAGAGAATGTCGATTGTAAAATAGCCTTCTTGCAGATCTTCGAAGTTCAGCTCTTCTTTCCTTGCCACCAGCGTTCTTTAGTGTGCTCGGCTGGATCCAGTTCGTCCTGATAGAAACTCAAAGAGTGCGTGACGGCAAAGTGTTTTAATTTTTCTTAGGCAAACATTGCAGTGAAAGTTGCGAGGAGCCGCTACATTACTTATTAAATAGTTTTCCAGTCCGATTCCTTCAGCAACAACTTGAATAGATTTATGCTGGATTTTATGTAACTCGGCACGGGTCGTTGCAACTTTCAAGGAAGATTCCTTCGATGGACGACTGCGTTTGAACTTTTTTATAGTACCTTTACTTTAGATTGCTTTAGGAAAACAAAAGAAAAACAGTGTGAGAAATACGACTAGAATACTAGCCTGTTCCAGGCTCCGAGATGGTGGTGGAAAGTCGTTCAGTAATAAGAAATGCGAAAAACGCGCGGGGGCTGGGGAGAGACAGGGCGGCGGAGCCTGTACGCATTTTTTTAACGGCCTGTTCCGGTATATCAGCTCCTGATATACCCTCTGATTGGTCAATTGTGACAGTTAACATCATCACCTAGTAGCGTGGTCATCAGTTTGTCATCACCAAGATGGCTAACGTGAATCGCGCGTGTGATCTTCATGAATCCCCGTTGTCTTGTGCTTTAGACGAGTGTCTGCGACTCGGCTCGCGGTAAAGATGTTTTCGGTATTATGCTCACCGGTTTCGGCAAAACTTTAATCTTTCAGCTATTCCCACGTTTGGCTAAAGCTGCTCTAACCCTAGAAACTCTACGATAATAGTCGTTTCGCCGCTGATATCTATAATGCGAGACCAAGTGGAACAACTGAAGAAGCTTGGTTTTTCGGCCGCAGCTATTTGGCATCGGTGAAGAGGGAGAGGAGGACGAGAAGAAAGCGAGAGAAGGAAAGTGCGAAATTGTTTTCGGTATACCGGAGTCCTGGTTGATTACAAAGTGGCAATAACAAAACAGTCCAAAGACTGTTAAGCTTATTCCGCTGTTACCAAGGGAGAAACTACGCGCTCCAGTCAAAAGACTCACACTATTTTAAGAGAAACACTATTAAGCTGGAGTTTACTAAGCCACAATGCAATTCTCCTTAGTTGATGTAGCTTAAGTTTAAGCTGCACTTCATTCTTATAATTCTGGATCTGTAAATCACTATCCGAGCTGGGCCCAGCGTGATACAACATTGCAGAAAAATATTACATTAATTCACGGACTAAAGAAAATCACTTAGTTAGTCAGATCCAGAAGGCACTTTGGAGAAAATTAAAACCCTTATTCAGCCGCAATAAAAAGCTTTACGCTTCAAAAGAGGTCAAAGAAAATGCTCTCTCATCAGAGGGCAATTCCTGTCGACCAGAAACAACCGTCACAGTAAATCGATATGTGTGCCGTGACCTCTCAGTGTGAAACTAGCGGCTAAAGTCACATTTGCTCAGTGACAATGTAGAACCTTCCAGAGCATGACCTACCCAACAGAGGAAAAAACTTACCGCCCCCTTTCATTGCTATAAACTAGAGCCAAAAAAACGGATGCTCTCACAGGATAACGAATTCGAAGACATAAATTTCCACACATCGCACAAGGAGTTCGCGTCGCGTGCAATTCTCACGCGAGAAACTTGAGAATGATTGTAGCTAACTGAAGTGTTAACAGTTTTGACAGGCAAATCCAGACGTGACAAAATTGGGCGGAAGAGGGTCGTTAAAGAAATGCTAACAGGCTCTCTCTCCCATTTTTCCCGCCGCCACCGCCCCCTTTCCCAAGTCGCGCCTGTCTTATTTTCGCTTTGCTCGTTTTAATACGTTCCCACTATACTATCTGAGAGCCTGGCACAGGCTACTAGAATACGTGCATCGCGGCCAGACTTATTTGACAGCTAGTCATTCACAGTTGCGTTATTTTTGTTATTTTTTTAATTAGTAGGCGGGATGGCGAAAAGAATGGCTTCCTTGCAGGCGTTCCCCTCCTCCCTCCTCCCTCGCGCGTGGTCTCGCGCCCTAATTCCCTTCCCCTCGCGCCGTAATTCCCTTCCCCTTCCCTTTCGAACGCCTGCCACGCAGGCTAGTAGCCTGCGAGCAAGCTTTCCTGTATGGGCAAGCGAAGCGTGCCTCGCGAGAACGCGCGAGCGAGGGGCCGAGGAAAAGACATCCTCGGAGACCCAGGGGCAGTTAGTCGGGTCGATAAAATGTTGGTGGTGAAAGTTTACAGTAAATTTTCACCACGAACATTTTATCGACCCGACTAACTGCCCCTGGGTCCCCGAGGATGAGGAAAAGAGAGCTTGCAACGATCTCTCATAAATTTTCTTTTCCACTTAGGAGACCCCGGGACTCCGCAAAGCGTGAAAACTGTCACCGCAAACGTGCCGCAGATTAAAAAAGTGACAACCGTCTGTCAAGTAAGTTCAGACAGCCGAGGGCGCGTAGAATTATTTGTTTATAAATCGCTTTCGCAACAGTATCAAAGCAATGTTTTTAATCACTGGTATGTGTTTTTTTTTTTCACGGAGACATCGAACTTCGACGTGTCCGCTCGGATAAGAGCTCATTACTTTGATTCTCGTTTCGTTTACTTTTGAAAAGTCGTCCATACTGCAGTGTACAAGACTACTCCCCAATGATCGCAATCACCAGCAAAAACATCATATGTATATTGTCCGTCTGGAACTGGAGAAAAGCGTTTTCCTGCACTTGGTTCTCTTAAGGTTTACTCCAGTTGCTTCCAACTCTTTCTCTTTTCCTTCTGCACGGTCAAGCTACGCAGCTACACTGTCAAGTACATGTTTCTGAACTTTTCTACCCAGTAGAATTCAATCAGGCGAAGAAACCGATGTTGGAAGACAGCGCTTTAATCACTCTTCACTCTCACTCTCCCGGTTTTCAGAACTAAACAAGGCGCTAGGCTCGATTACCAGCCGCTGCTCGGGAAAATGAGCCCACACTCATTCAAAAGTCATTTGGGTGGGTAAGGGAGCGCTAGATGCAATTTTGAGCCAAATAAATAAGAAAATTGGAGACCGGTTTCACTTCCAGTGATATCGGAGACGCCTAAATTATCAATTTTCCAATTACGTCACAGACAAGGTCAACGGGTCACGCGTCCAGCCGTCTCTCTTCGGGGAGGATCAAAGACCGGACCCGGGAGACGGCGGAAATCGAGCCTAACAAGGCGCTTGACACAAATGAATACAACCGATGAAGAGTTTTCATTTTCCTTCCACAAGAACTAAAAACTCGGACCGATTTATCCTCGGCACGCAATATTCCTTTTTGCGAGAATTACATCAAACGAGCCCGTCTGAGGGCTGAAACAAGTTCTCGGTACCAATCTGATCCCCCTGAACACCAAATTTGACACAAAGACGAAGCGGGTGTCAGCCTGGCCTGTTATCAATCAACTTTGAATTCCGGAACGTCATTTTTCAGCCATTGTTATTTCCCTTCGTCTGCATTCAATTTTTTTTTGCTCTTGTCCCGGCTTTCTAGACGAACCTCGCGAGGAAACGCTTGCTACGCAGGCTAGGTGAAGTACAAATGAAAATTTATAAGGGATTGTTGCAAGCTCTCCTTCCCTGCCCCTCGCGGCTTCGCCGCTCGCTCGCGCGTTCCGCGAGACTCGTTTCACTCGCCCAAATACGAGATCTTGCTCGTAGGCTATTGCTTCGGTTCTTTGACGTCGTCTTGCCTCAAGGATGTTGCGAGCCGTTAAGTTTCTTTCAGTTTCAGGAAGATTTTCCCTTCGCATTTTCTTTTGTTTCGAATCTCTCCTCGCCGAAATTTGCACCCAGTACATACACCGGTATCGAAATTTGAAAACTCGCCAGTGTTCATGTTGTGTAAATTTGCAATTCTTTTACAAGAACAAATTTTGACAATTTGTCCTACATGTTGGGGATTGCTGAGCGTTGCGTTACATATTACGTCATTTTCATTGTCAATACTCTTGTTGATAACGGCTCTCGACGTGTAGAGACCAAAATCGAGTTCAATGTTGATTATGATGAATGGGTTCATTATGTGAACCTTTTATCGACTTTTGTGAACCTTTTACCGACTTATTAACAAGTTGCGGTTCAAAGGGTTCATTAGAGAGATTTAGCAACGAGGACGGCAACGGCAACGAAAACGTCACTTCAAAATATTTCTTCTCGTTCTTCTGACTCTTTCATGATTATGCCAAATTGTTTCACATGGAAAATGCTGAGGAACTGTTTAGGGTCTAAATTTCTAGGAACGGCGTTCAAGTGAAAAAAAAGAAGCAAAGATTTACCGTCATGCGCTCACGTTCTCGAAAAAACCTAAAAATTGGTCATTTGACGTTGTTGTTTTGCAGAGGACGACAAAGAAATGACAAAACTTTAAAACGTGCGTGCAGAGTTATTATTTTTGCTCATTAACCCATTCGCACCTGAACCGCCAGTAACCGCCCGTGCGGATCCAGGTCCTTTCTACCCTTTGTGACGTCATCAGTTTTAACGGTCAAGGACAACTTTCTTCGCTAACTTGTGCAGAGTGAAGATATCTTTCAAACCATACCAGAATAAACACAATTCAGTCAAGGACACCGGAGAAAGAAGCAAAAAAACCACGTGACATTGACCTGAAAATCTCCATGAAAATCACCTAATCCCAAGATCCTAAAAGCTTTCCTAAAAACTCTTCCCACCAAAATGAAGCCTACTAAATGTCCAGCAAGAGAAAAAAAATGAGGCAAGAAAAGGGAAAAAAGAAGGGAGGAGAGAAAGCGAAAAGTAAAAGTCAAGACTGCTGTGTCACTTTTAAACCCAAAATCTCGAAATTTTGCTTTCTGCGCATGCCCGAACTTCGCAAGCTAATATTTTGCATCTGGATCAGAAGGCCGCGAAGTGTACGACCTGTAAACCGGTTTGTGGTAAGTCTTAGCTCTTTATAGCACGACAGTGACCAGAAAACCACTCGACTAGCTTCAAAACGCGTTTTTCGGCAAAATCTCCAGGAGCGAATGGGTTAAGCCTTTTATTTTGTGGCGTTGCCGTTGCCGTTGCCGTACGCGTCCTCTTTGTTAAATCTCTCTATTATGGTCACGGATGCATAAACTGTTGTATTTTGCACTAATTATTCTGCAAAGTTGTAACTGGACAGCTGGCTGTAATCGGACAGGTACATGAGCCAATGATTTTAAGTCCTCTCCACTAAATCCACCAAACACAAAATTGATTACAATCACTATGGTAACCAATTTACAAGACTGACTTTGTAAAATTGTGGAGAGGTTTAGTCTTCGGTGACTGTTTTCAACGAAACTTAACAGACAATTTGCAAGCTATTTTCCATATTTTTAATTATGACATTTAAAAATGACTATTAAAGGCTCTTTTTCAATTGAAAATTTTACTTTTGTGGAAAATTATAATTGTTACGATTAATTGGTAACAGGACATCATCAACAAAAGATTCTTGAAACAGCTGAACAAGTCAACAGTGATACAACCACTTTCCTGCTCAATTCATTTTTGCCAGATTTGTGTCTTATTTATAATGGTAATAGGACTGAGTGGAGTCCAATTCAGTCTGTAATCATACTCGTAATTAACAAATCAGACTCCCGCTGCGCGGTCGTCCAATTTTGTTAATCACTCGTATGATCAGAATGAATTGGACTCCACTCAGTCCTATTATCATTATAAATAAGACACAAATCTAGATCTGGCAAAAATGAATTGAGCAGGAAAGTGGTTGTACCACTGTTGACTTGTTCAGCTGTTTCAAGAATTTTTTGTTGCATGGATGTGACGAGATAATCTAGCAGTGCCTGGGGTATCTTGTTGAAGAATGTTCATTTGTGGGGGAAGGGATCCAAATGAATTTCTTTCCAATGCATGCATCGGACTTCAATCTTTGACCATTTAGCTTCAGGCTATTTAGTTATAATTTGTTATTTTGGAAATGGACGAAACATGGTGGTCTCAATTCAATTTAATTCAAACTCTCACAAATGGTTGGTGCTCTGGACTGCACATCAAGCAGTCTAATCTGGTTTGTTCTTGGGCAAGACACTTTACTCTCGCAGTGCCTCTCACCACCCAGATGTACAATTGGTACTTGGTGAGCTTACCGTGTAACAGACCAGCATCCCATCTAGGACTGCAAGGAGAGCTCAGGAGAAATACTCCTTCTCACCCTACTCTTCCAACAACAGCATAAGCTGCACTGTTTTGAAGAGAATTGTTACGGGACTTGTTGTCAATCTGTTACGGGGCTTTTCGGGATTGTCTCTTTTGGGGGAATTAACTTCTGAAGGAAAACTTGGCAGACCAGTCTTGACTTCAAATGAGGTTTTAATAGGTCTTGACCGCCTGGCCGTCAGCTAACACTCTCTTACTCTACACTAAAAACCACGCTACCAATAGAACGCAAGACGCTACAATCTACGCAGTGATTGGTCAAAAGCAGGTTCTATTCAAAAAGCGGTAACCTTTCGGTATCCTTTGACGGATTAGCGCCGATTCCGCGTTTCGCTAACTGTGTTACGTCTCACTCTATCTTTAATGATTAACCGGACCTAAGTCAATGCAAAACCAACCGAGAGGTGTTTCAATACCAATCACTGAGCGTACTGGTCTTCGTTCGCTGACCTGTAATAGTTGACTTGTAGCGTGCGAGAGCTGCTATCAATTCAGTACAAACTTGTCGGAACGTGATCTCATTTCGGGAACGGATTACAAACGGTGAAAAGCTTATTGTTACAGCATGTTAATTAAGAAAGTAATTAAACAAACTAATTAAAGTGTTCCTGGTTCGCTGTAGAGCGAACTAAAGCAGTTCCACAGTTCTTGCTGGCAAACAGGCCAGGATGATTCTTACAAACCGGTAACTTAGCTAAAGTACTTAATTACAGCTTCATTATTGCTAGGAGAGATGACCAGGCTGTGGTGCTAGCATTACGTGCCACTCGTGGTTCCAGAGCAACCTAAGTAATTGCTCGGGTTAAGAGAACAAAAGTTGTTTACGGCTTTTGCGGTAGAAATAATCAAGTTGGCCCGCCATTATGTCCAGTATAAAGCCAACAAAAAGGAAGACTTTGGGAACACACGAAACTTCTCGTGAGGGCTTTCTAAACACGTCCACTTGTGCTACCATTTGGAATGGGACGCGTTGCTTAGGAACAGCCTGGTACATCACATGTTGATAACTTTCCTACCTTAAGATCACGTTCTTGGGAGCTTAAGCACGGTCACCTCATTAAACCCCAGTTTTAAACTTTAAGTATCAAAAAAATCAACAAAATAGAATAAGCCAAATCATCAAACACTCGAATATAAAACATTCACTCGTATAAAATAAGCCAAATCATCGAAATTGGCGGGAATAGTAAAATATGTAAAAATGCAGGCTAACAGAATCACTTGGCTGGGCACAGATTCTACCTTACCCTCACTGTCAAAAGTCTCCTCTAGTAGGGTTGAAATTTGTTTGAAAAAATATGATTACTTATTTTTAAATGTGTAGGTTGTAAAATATCTATTAGGCCATAAGGCTACCTACTAGTCCATGCAAGCACTTACAATTGTTGTGGCTTGCCAAAAGAGTTTTGCTATTCAAGTTTGCTACCACCTTCTATCAATAGACCCTCTACAACGATGGCATCACAACTGATCATGAATTCGACTCAAAGATGACTTTGAACAGAAAGTCAGCATAGACCGGTACTAGAACCTAGTGCCTTCATGGACCCCATGGAGTAATGTTGTAATCAGTTAGGCTATTATGTGTTACAAACCTACTAAGTAACTGAATATACATAAATGTATCTGGTTTGCTAGTATGCTGAACTTGAAAGCTTTTGTCCTACTAATGCACAAAAAACATGCTTTAAAAACATTATTTTTTTATACGTTTATATGTACCTATGAGGGATTGAACTGCTAAAAACAAACGTCGATTTTTATTGATTGATTATTAGTTCATCGTTGCAAAAAAGTGACTAAATCTGCTATGATCACACTGTTAATCTTCTTACTTAAATTTTACTCACAATTTGTTGTCACATAGTGTAAGCTCTAATAAGCAAACAAAATAAGCAAGTACACATGGAGAAAAAAGAAATGATAAAAAAACCCAGTTTCTAAAAGCTTATGATGATTAAAATAGGCTAAAAGCATAGGGTTTGATGTTTTCCATATCATGAAGGCTAAGATTAGTAACAATATTGTCAAAATTGAAATAGTGCAAAAAGTGCAGCTGGTTATTCGGGAAACTTTATAAGCTTTACATGCTAATTATACACTTACTAAAATTTTGATACTGTAGTGGTGGTAGAATTTCAAAGAAAAAAAAGCTACAGGTATAACAATGATTACGTAAATGATTCAAACTTTTACTGCATGTGAATATCATCTATAATCTACTGTAGTTGGCTAGCAAAAGAAATATGGAAGATTTTTTTCAGTTTTCACAGATCTTGAAGCAATTCAGACAAGAATAGTCTCCATCCTGAATTGAATGAAGCAAATTTTATAGTAATAATGCATCTCAAGCACTAATGCTTTAAAGTAGCGAGGATTTAACTTTCTTGAAATTAGAAATGCACCTAATATAAACTTTCTGATGATACATACTTGTACTTAATGCTGACTTGGTAATAATTTTGTCCACAATTTGCTAGTAATAATTGAAAATTGATAATGAACCGCGCTTCCCTCTTATGCTGGATTTTATGTCTTCACTCTTAGTATAGCGAAAGAACCCTGACGATGCGAAGTAAAGGCTTTTGCTTACAAGGAGCACTTCCGTCAGCTGCCAGATCTTTGCCAGGGATTACCTCTGTTATGTACTTACCGTTCATCCCGTCCTTACCCACAAGGTGCACCTCTAGGTTTTTCTTTAGGTCAAAATGAGCACTGTCCACTCTTTTGATTAGAATGGAGATGTCAGCCATCCTGCGTTCCTGGCAGTTAGCGCAGTTGCTTCTGCTCCACCTGGACAGAACACCGCGCTGTCCCAGATAGTATAGCTTTCCAGTAGTTGCTCTGTAGAACACTTGCACAAGGAAAGATCCTGAAATCTTGTCCTTGCTGACATCCAAGACCTGAATAAAATCTTCCAAACGGCAATGCAGTCCCTTTATTTCAAAGTCGAAAGGAGCATGTGGTAACATGGGCATGCCAGGAAAACATTCCTGCATTTCAGGAAGTTGAGTAAGGTCAAATATCAGTCGGAGGCGTTGGGGACCTGTGGCACTTCTCTTTTTCTTTTTCCGTTCAAAATCTTCCAGCTCAGAACGAATGCCCTCCACGCGTTTATGTAGCAGGGAGATCGTCTTTACTTCTTCAGGTTCAGGCCAGTCTTGTCGATCCAGCGAGCCAATGGAGTAATCATAACCAAGCTGACTGACAATGTCGATGCAATCGAGGGATTTTCGAGGGACACCGTACTCATCTTGAAACGGGTAAAGAATGGTATTCTCGTTTAGCTTTTGGCCCCATGTCTGGTAGGGAGTAGCACCTTGCCTGCTGTTCGAGATGCCTTGGTCATTTTCATCACTGTTGTCAATGGTGAATGGTCCCGGATTCGTCTTCTTATGCTTCTTCTGCCAGACCGAAAGCATGCGATCAATGTTGCTGTGATGCAAGAAGAAAACTGGGTCGTACGCAGCCACCTCGTTCGCACCCATGTCACCATTTGCTCCGTGAATTGGACCAAGCAACTTGACGTTGCCCTGGGCATCCTCTTTGACGCTTCCATCTTTATTAATTTCCGGTTGTGTGAATCCACCTACGGCCAAATGTAGATCATTATGTGGCTGCTCAATTGAAGCAAATGAACCAAGCTTATCACAACCAGCACTTGTCGTGTTTGAGAATGGATTGTACTCTTGTGTCTCAAGGCAACGTTCAAACTGCTCGGCAACACCCATAACTAGTTCACACGCTTCAGGTGGTTTACATACTTCACCTGTGTTACCACCAAGTAGCCAGCGCTTGATGTTTTCTTGTAAAAGGGGTATCGCATCTTCCTCTTTGATACTGGCATTGTGACGGTCTGCGGCTTCCTTAGCAGCATCAGGATTTCGGATGCCCGAGTATGGATACCTGCAGGTGTCATAGCCAACTTCTTTCTGATAAAACTTGCTATTTACATCAAAGCTTGGAACATCTTCTTTCTTGTTTGGAACATAATCATTAATGGGCATGGGCAGCGTGAATTTGAACAGGGGATTTGACACACTCTTCCCACCAATTTTCACCTTCTTGTGTGTGACGATGTCGGGCAGACCTTTCTTCTTGGTTTCTTCGCTTGATTCATCCCAGTAGTGCAATGCCACTCGTTCTTTCCCCTTTTCCAGTACTGACTGCAGTGCCTGTTCTAAACGATGGCAATAAAGTCGGTGCCAAAATGGGAAGAGAACATTGGCATGTTGGCAGTAGCCACCCCACATTGTCTCCAGTTCTCGAACCTTATCGTTACTAGTGCCACTGGAGTCCTTCTTACTTTCATCCCCAAGCAGTGGAACTTCACGGTATTTGAATGGCATGCCATGGTATGATGCTATTGACCAGAATGAGTTCGGATTAGTTGGTGGCAGGTCCATAATTAGTTTCCATGCCGTGAGAAAGTCCTCCTTCTTTTGAGTATTACATGGCTCATCTAGTTCACGAAGAGACAGTCGAATACAAGATTTTCTGTAAGACCCCAGTAAAAATATTTTGTGATCACAGAGTGATCACAAATCACGCCCGTGATCACGGGTGTGATCACTCCTTTTAGCGTGATCACAAAAAAGGAAGGCGTGATAAATGCGTGATTAGAGTGATCACACCCGTGATCACTCCTTTTTCATCAGTGAAGGCGTGATCACGTATCACGGTCTTAATTGATCGGACTGCTTATCACTCTAAGAGAGACTGAAAGTAAATGTTTCAGCAATTTATATGCCGCGGTTAATCGCATAGACCTGTTTACGAGTTAATGCGCCATTTATTGACAGAATGGATAGAATGGGTAAAGCTGTTCAACTAAAACCCCAAATTTTGAATTTTGATTTCCATTATGTATGAATTTATCACCTGGAGCCCATTATGTGCTGAATTTAAGACAATGCAGCGAACAGGCTGACTGTGATGGGATGCTCATGAAACCGCCTGAGTAACGGAGATATAACCGATGAAATCAAAAAACCAACTTTGGTTCGGGCAAAATTAAATAACAAAGTTTTAGTTCAAAGAGGAACAGAGTCGAAGTTTCACTTCTTTACGATAACCAAAGAGGGGAGCTAACTTCACATTTCAGTGTAAAAATAATTTGCAAACTTTATTTAAAAAAACAACACCACGTAGCAGCTGATATCTTAGCACTCATCTGGCAAATAAAAACAGTAACGACTTACCAGAAAATCAATATTTGCACAGTTTTAGTTATGTTCATTTACATTGGGAAAACGAGAAATCATCAACGCATTGTTGGGAAGAATATCAATAAAGACACATTTACGTCTTATCTGCTGAACAGATATCACAAATGCCCTTCCGGACCTTGGTTTGATGTGCACGTGATGTTTCACAAGGCATCTATTGCGATACTTTCTCAAAATGTCACGCACGATATCTTTGTTCTGCTTATCATCAGTTAAAGACTGTAGGGTTTCAGTGCAGTCACGTTCATTAAAAAATAGTAATGGTTCAGAGTTTTCTTCCAGTTCATTGACAACACAAAGTCCAAAATCGTGTATCTTTAAAAAGTGTGTCACTCTGCCATAACAAAGCGTATTGTTTCTGTCAAAATATTCAATTACAGTTGAGTCAGTTTTGCGTGTTTTCGTGCCCAAAGAAAAAAACTTTTGTCCGTCATCACTCTCAAATCTGCGATATGGTTCAAGTTCATAATCTGCGGGTAACTTGTTTGCCATTACAAAGATCCGTACCAAGGTCAGGATGTTGTTGTCAATCAACTTTCTTCTTTCTTTTCCACTTAAGTAACCCCCATGTACTTTAGCAGACACTTTGTTAAAACTTTTAGAATAACCAATGTCATTGTGCTGTAGAATCTTTTTCGTAAAATTAGAAAGCCCGAAGCAAAGACCAATTGCACATCCAATTTGCTCCATAGCGTGATGCGTTCCATGAACTATAGTGGTTTGATAAAAGCATTCATGCTTTCAAAGGCAAAGCAACTGTATGCCCATAGAGGTCCTCGACGTGAAACATAATAAGCTAAATGTTGCAAAAAATGGACATTCATGGTGCATCTTGTTGGCCCATAGAGTATTCCCATTAAAAGAACAAAGTCTTGTAGCATGGCGTCTGCCTCTTTGAGATCTGTGTTCGATATTGAATCAGAACACAAGATTCCAGTTGCTCCGACAAGAAGAGACCAGTGAAAAATGTACAGAGGATTTAAGATTTTGTACAACACTGGCACAGAATAATGCAGTAGCCAGTTTTTAAGTTCTGCGGCTTTCCAGTGTTTAAGATCTTCTAATGATCTGGGCAATCTCCCAACAATGTCTGGCGGCTTTATCGAAAGAAGCTTATGGGACATAGACAGAGTCTTTGCCCCTATAAAAAAGACTTTGTCCTTGTTTCCATCAGACGTTTGTAGATGCATAATGTACTTTACGACTCCAAGACAAACGGAGTGCATCCAATCAATTGCAAATGAACGCACCAAATCAAACGGATACGAAAGCTTTGCGAAAATGCTATGCCCCTTGACTCCCATCACCGCTTGCTTAATTGTGGCCTTTGATGCAAATTTTAACTGATCTTCATGAGTCCTTTTTATGGGGCTTTGTTCAAATGGCCAGTATCTATGGATGTTGTTTGGTCCGTAGCCAACTCCTTCTGACTTGCAAAGATGGCAAGCGCATTTTCCATTAAAACGTTTCATATTCATCAAGACAGCTCGTGCAGGTAAGTCGGCTGTTGCTAGAAATAACATACATCGGACGTTGATATCTCCATCTGCACTGTCCGATACATGTATTCCAGTCGAATTGAGAACATTGAGCTTTTCAATCAAAGGGTTGAGAAATGTCAACATGTTTGGATCGTGTTTGTCGCAATAGATGTAGGCAGGAATAATGAACTTTCTTTTGAATCGGTATTCTTTAGGGAGTTCGTTGATCATGATGTAAACCGGCCACAAATGACCTGCCCTAGAAGACGAATATTTGTTTACTCCATCAGTGTTAACTGTAAACGAAATATTGTACAATTGTGAGAGAAAGCCCCCAGGATGTATGAAATTCTTGTAGTCAAGTCCATGGTATATGTCATGAATTCTACTACAGCTAGCTGCACGCTTTACCTGCTCTTTTCCTTTCTTTAATAAGTTCATAAATTCAGAATCTCTAAAAAGGTCTTTGATCTTTTCTTCTAAATGCAAATCTAGAAAACTCGACATTCCTGCCTTGGAGCATTTGATATTTGGGCACTTGTCTTCAACAGCCTGTAAACAGTTAGTGCAGTAATTTATCTTTGTTGGTTCCTTGGAGCCAAAGTATTCTTTCATGATCAGTTTCATTTTGTACACTGACTGAAATGTTTGTCTACATCGGTCTCCAAGAAAGGCGGTTAGCAGGCGAAGGAGATCTGCCCAGGCTGCTGCACTTAAATTGTGCTTTAAAACAAAGCTTACAACTAGCACACATGATAAAATTTTTGATATTGCGCTGCCTTGATAAAGTGGCATTTCCTCGTCACGAAGCGCAGTTTTGCTCAAATTTTCTGGTTCACGGCCCATCCCTTCCATCTCCTCCTGTTCACTTTGGGAAAAACGATCTTCACTACCTGAAGATGATGTTTCACTTTCCTCCTCTGCTGAAGAAGTGGTATTGAGGGCAGCTTCATCTTCGAAGTTATCAGAAGAAATCACATTTGGGACATCCTGAATTTCCTCAGTCATGTCGATCTTCATTTCTTCATTTATGTCTGTATCACTCATTATTTCCACTGATTCAGCAGTGTCCATCAGTGAAACTGGTAGAGTGCTGCAGGCGGCTTCGACATCTTTATGATATTTCTTTAGTTGCCTACTGGGATTTTTTTGATCTCTGAAAGGTGTATATTTCCTTTTCATCTTGCCCTCATTCTTTCTGTGATAATACCGAAGCTGTCTAGATTTTTGTTTCGGTTCTTTGACTTTGCTTTCCCCATGTCCTGGGTTTTCATTTTCGTCATCGGAACTTGAATATGTTTTCTCGCTGCTTGAAGAACTGTCGAGGTTATCCATACTTTGAAGCAAAATATCACTGCAATACCTGATGAAATCCTTTACATCAGGCATTCGGTCGGTGCCGCAAAAGATTAAAAACTTATCTATCATCTTGGAAGGAATGGGATTCTTGAGTATCGGATGGTAAATGACGCAAAGAAAAAACGTATTTTTAATGGTTGAGACATCATATCCAATCTGCTTTGACTTAAAGGTAATGTGATTTCGATGTGTTTATCAAAACTGTACTCAGCGTGTTAAAAAAAGCTGATCGAAACAAGTCTACGTTAACGAATTTGCGTGCTGTTTTATACTTATCTGTCATCAAAGTCATTTCAACCGGAAAAAAAATTAATACGAGGAATGTTTTGATTCATGATGACTCACGCAAATAAAAAGAAATCACATCCACTATCTGAGCTTGTAGCTTTTCCCTTTAAGGGACAAAATATTTTTACTTATTCTCAGTTTGACCTCAAAAAAGGTTTAATGTACAGCGCTGATGTTTCAGTATGTGACTAGACCATAGAGAGGATCGTGACATTCACCGACTTGTAACCAATCCCTGCTCTTTCAATATCATTTTTCCCATTCTCCAGTGACAGGTCAATTGAATTCAAAGCGGGACATTTGAAATCTTCTCAAGGTCAGTTGGCGAGCTCTTGGTGTTCACCTAAATCTTTCAGTGGTAATTGCTGAGTCTTTTGATCAGAGGCGGTTGTAGAATCATGGCAGTTTTTTACGCAGTAGAATTTCCATTAGAGGATGCTAAGTCGCGAGGGCCTCACATTGTGCCAGAAAGCAAGGTTAAGGAAGAAAATGGCTCTACCCGGGTTCTATGGAAAGTTGTGGATGAAAATGGGGGGCTTACAGAGGCCTATTTTACGGCAAAAAACCTTAAAAAGGGCGCAAAGAAAGAGTGTAGCGAATTTATTGACCGCCTTAAGAAATCGCGCGAAAAGGCCGAGATCAGCAATAAATCGGAACGGAGACGAAAGAAACCTCAGAAATTTGATGACTATGACTTTGAAGATCTTACAGAGCAGCCAACAGCGAAAAAACCACGGCCTGAATTTCGCGAATTTTCATTGAAAAATGTTCACGCAGAAGATCTTCAAATGACTGAGTCCGATTCAGAGCCATTTGACCAAGAAGCTGAAGAAAAAGCCGTTCTTGCCAATTGGCAAAAGAAGGCACTTTCCTCGAAGGCGGCCAAGAAGCAAATCACCAACAGTATTTCCCGCCAAAACCGAGAAGAGTCAAGATCTGAGGAGAAGAGAAAACATAAGGCGAAGAAAGACAAGGAAAACGAAGACAAAGGCTTAAGTAATGCAGCCCAAAAGAAAGCGAGATCTGAAATTGCAGAGAACCAGTCTATTAACATTGGCAAGACGGTTTCTCTTGGCATGAAGCTTCTCCTACATGGAAATGAAACGGACAAACCCGTTGAATTCAATCTTTCTGTGGAGCCGGAAACCACATTCAAGACCTTAAAAAACCTAATAGCAAAGACGACGCGAATTCCATCTGACAATCAACTCCTGGTTATTAAAGGACAAGAATGGAAAATGGAAGAACATGGTCGAATATGTGATGACTGGTCAACCGATGACCTGGTGGCCATATTTGAAGTACTTGAGCCCTCAAAAGGTAAGTAACTGTATATTAAACAATAATAAAAACACAACGAACTGAAATGAAGTTTGTTTCTGTTCTTGTTTTGTTTTGCGTGAATGACCAAGCCGGCTGAGTCTGAAAAACACTTACTCTACCATTTGTATTCTTCATTGTCAGCAGCAAACATTTCATGCCTACAGGTGGAATCAGGTCTATTCATTGGACGAACTTTGCAAAGTAAAACGCGATTTTATGTCATTTGTTAGAAATGCTATTGCAATTCTATAAGACATGATTAATTGAATTGTTTTGACTTGTTTTTTCAGAGTTCAGTAAGACCACCGTCCCTGTTACCCCGGATAGCGAATTTGCAGCTAAAGTCGAAGTTGATGTTAACAACGACTTTCAGCCAAGCGATCAGTCAAGCCTAGAAAAAGAGGGTAAGTTAAATTAACTTAACTCCTTGCCTAAAGTGTAAATAATTATTTTCAGAAAATTTGATACCTTATATTAATTCTATATTTTAGTCTAAAATTGCCTTTTTTACTTTTTTTCTCGTGACAAACTTGTATATCATGGCAGTTGGCACATCGATACCAGTGATTCACAAGATTTTTATGCCGTCCACAAACGACAAAATTTCAGTTTTTGTACTTACCTTTGATTGTCGTCATTCTACGCTTGTCAGAAATTCAGATTTTCTAAAATACATAGGCATATGATTGTCTTTCTTGAGCGTTCCCATGCGGCAGAAGTGAGTCTGTCGCACCTCACTTCAGTCTAAATGACATGACAATGCGAAAAAATGTACCATATTGTCACAAATATGTTGACAGAATACACTGACATTATCACACACGAGATTTTTATCCTTTCAAACTACAAATAATTGACAAAAGTTGTTCCCAAAAAATAATTACAAGGAGGCTGTGCTATAAACGTCGACTGCAAGATCACAACTAGTAACAGGGCTAGTAACTGTTTAATTTGAAGACATTTTCATCACAGGAAAACTATTAAGTTCAAGGAACTGTCACAAAGTGAACCGTGACAACTGATAGGATGTTTTGTTTTCTTAATTGGTATCATCAAAATAATACTAAATGTCAGTCACTTTATAAAAGATCACGCTATCTCAACCAAGTTGTTGTGCCGAAAATATCTGTGAGTGAGTGAGTTGCGAAAACTGTGACTTTAGGGTTTTGTGAATAAAGCTACATCAAGTGCATTGTCGTGGATTTCTACAAATACGGGTGCGATTCCCGACACACTGTTCTTGAATTTGCCCGCAATGAACTCAAAGCATGAATGACCATATTTTTCCCCCATTATTCGTTAGGTTTAGCAACTGGAAAATTTGACAATGACCTGGAAGAAAAAGTGGACAAAATCCTCCACCAAGTGTCTGAGATGACAGCTAAGCTTCATAAGTTCACTGATGCTGTAAGGAAATTTGAGCAATGTAAAGCCTGTAAAAAGAGATACTACAAAGCAGTGGACAATGCAGACATCAGTTTTGAGGACCAGCTGTCAAATGTTGAATTAACACCAAGTCCCTCAGTCTCTATTTCACCAAAAGCTTCTGCCTCAAACAGCCCAGTTTCACCTTGGACGACTTCACAACAACAACAGAGCCTAAACCAATTGCAAAAGCCATCTAATGAGAGAGAGTCCACAATGCTAATTGGTTCCCCAAGCCGTGGAGTGTACGTGGCAAAGAAAAACGTGGACCAAATCTCAAAGAGCAGCCCAAAACGATTCGCCCTTAAACTTTTCGAACTTGTCTTCAGCAGGGAAGAAGCAAAGCTGGGCAGCGTTGAAGGCAAGGGTGATAAACTTCTCAAACTGGACCCAAACCGAATGGCAGCAGTGAGAGAATGTACAGAGATGTCGTTCCCTGCTGACGAAAATCTCAAGTGGACAGAGATTAAAAAATCTATAGATGAGAAATGTAGAATGGTGAGAAACAACAGGTGTTTTGTGTGGGCAGGGGTTAACACCAGCAAGGATTAAAAAAAAACCTGCACCACTGCTGAGGATAAGTTTAAAGAACCATTTAGAGGACTTATATCGTTTATAACAGTACGAATGTGTTTACACATTATTTGATAAGAGCAGTAAATCTTAAATATCTTATCCATAGTTAAAGAACATTGGTTAGCCAGTAATTAAGGCGTTATAGCTGCCTGTGTGAAAAATTACGATTTAATGTTTACTTAAGCGTGCGTAACATTTACATGGAGTAATTTTGTAATTTTTGAAGCGTTATTAAAATTAAACCACTGTTTTAAGCCTGCTTTGTAATGAATGACGCCGCATGTAAGGGATGTGGCTTTTAACATTTGCACTTTGCGGGAACCAGTTTGTTTTGGTTTAAGTAATAACTAGGGGGCAAAAAAACCCGGAAATTTCGAAAAATCGGGTGTCCAAATTTGTCCTAATAAGTAATTTGCTTTTCGTCTGTTACCGTGATTTCAAGGGGTGATGCAAATTCCTGACCGTGATCACAGTATCATCACACTCATGATCACGCCTAAAAATTTGTCTGTCCGTGATCACACTATTTTCTGTGATCACGCTATTATCACAGCGTGATCACGCCTTGATCACGCGTAAAAAGTTTTTACGCGTGATCACGGCAAGATCACACCTTGTGATCACGCCCGTGATCACGGTGTGATCACGCCTATATTTTTACTGGGGTAGAAATGGAAAGTCAAAGTGAGGATAATAGGTACTTGTTTTCTCAATTAATAGTAAAGTGCTCATGCAAAGATGAATTCAGTGGCTCAACTCATTGTATGGCAAATTACCTTGAGCATCAATATTTGAGCAACTGAAAGCATGTATTCAATCACACAGAGTGATTGAGTGGTCAAACGACTGGCAGTAAGCCTGTTTTTAACATATGTAGACATCACCCTTTTTTGCAAGGATTGGTCAACACAGTAAAAAAAATATAAGCGCTGTTTAGTCATCAAACATAATTGCACATAATGGGAGTTTATGATTTTCTAACACCAGGAAAAAAAATGCATAAACATTTAAATAAAATATTTAAAAAGCATTGGGGGAGTAATGGAAGATGATGCTGGATTGCCCAAAATGGTCAAGCAATTGTTGCACATTGTGCACACAATGGCCCTGGGCAATGATCAGCATGCTAGGCAATGCCAGCCAATGTCAAGCATTGCCTTGAGCATTGCAAGTATTAACTAAATTTTGGTCGGAGTATAGCTCTGAGCAATGCTCAGCGCTGTCTGAAGCGTCAACATTTCCACTGATTTTAACCTGTGCTTCAGTCAATACTCGACATGGTAACACCAAGCATTACTTTAGCCTTCATGTCTTAATCTTCTGGTTGGTTTGCCTTCTACACTGCTCCAAGCATTGACTTTTTACTGCTCCCGGCCCCACCATCAAGTACACAGCATGTTTGCCAATGTTTTGAGCATCAGAGGGGTGCGACGGACACGTTTTACCTGCCTGTGTCCGTCCAAACACTCAAACTGTCTGTCTGTGTCCGTCCAAATGATTTAGTCTAATATTTGCGTCCTCCTATAGCTGTCCATACATTTCACATGTCCGTCCATATCCTCCCACATAATTTTGCAGTCTGGTCTGTCCATGTCCTTCCAATACATAACCTATGTCCATCCATGTCCCCTGCATATTTCCATCAGCATTATTGTCTATCCATGTCCACACGGCTAATTGTCATCGGCATTTTTTGTCTGTGTGTGCATGTTTCAAATGACCAATTTGTCTGCCCAATTGCCCGTCTGGATGGGCAGATGGACGTCTGTCGCACACCTCTGCTAATTAGAATTGAAAAGCATTACCAAACATCGACAAGCTAAGCACATAATTTCATTTGTGAGTGTCTAATTTTCCTGGTGTAACAAAGACCCCTTCCTCCTATCCTGATTAGACAACCCGTTCCCAAGTCAATCTTTGTTCTTGTGCTACACCTTAGCCGATTTTCCACATTCACACACAGAAAAAAAATTAATTCAAAATGCTTCCTGTTTCATGATCATGCACCTGGCTCCTAGCTTGCATCTTATCCAAGTTTTATTGCCAATTAAATAAAACACACAAAGGCTGCTCATAACAGGTATAAAAAAAGCATTGAAAAAAAACTGTAGCACTCCTTCATCTTGCCTCTGCATAGGTCGCCATGTTGATTGTATGACTGATCATATCTAGATGCTTGGAGTATAGTGCACACATTTTGCTACCTATCTGACAAAGGAATTTGAACAAGTTTCAAACTAGTGAGTGAGGAGTGAGCATTATTTTGTACATCCTATGCAATCCTTGAGCATTTACTTCATTGAGTGCAATTGGTGGATCAAAGTTGCAGAGCCAAACAAAGGTGGGGTAGGGAAGGGGGTTTTTAAGGTATGGTAGGAAGAAAGGATTTTTGTTACACTCAAAAAATTGACTAGTCCCAAATAACATTATATGCTTGTCAATGCTGGGAGCTTTGGGTACATGACTGTGTGGAGCAGTAGAAAGTCATTGCTTGTCAATACTTGAAGCAGTGTAGAAGGCCATGCAATCCTGAGATTGAAACACCTACGCTTAAGTGAAAGTAATGCTCATAGCAATAACAAGCATTGACTGAAGCACTGGCGAAAATCAGTGGAAATTTTGATGATTAAGACAGTGATGAGCATTGCTCAGGGCATTAATCTGTGCAAAAATAGGTCAATGCTCTGCGCAGTATTCACAGCAACTCGCAACTCAAGCATTGCTAAGCACTGCCCAGGAACATTTCCCAGGACCATTGCGTGACCATTACATGAACGCTGAGCTACCACTATGCCACATTGGGGTAACCGGATAGTGCAAGGTTCTTGATTGGTTGTTTCGTGCTGGATTGTTTTCGTTGTGTGGGTGAATGTGTATGACAAGCTATAATGGAACACAGGTTCAATGGAGTAAACTAAATGTACAATGAATAAATCAGAATCAATATCAAATTAGCCTAATACCCCGTCTCTTCCTTTTTATCACAGCTTGACATGTTGCTTCAAGTTTCGTGACCTTCTGGTGCAGCCTTCAGTAAAAAAAATATAATGTGCTGCCTCTACACTGAAATATGCCCTGCAAAAGAAAAATTACTATTTTCAGTTGAACTCTCTGTTTGTTTTAGTACCTTATTGATATATTGAGACATATAATGCAATCTGAATACACAAACATAAAAAAATGTTAGCTCTAGAGCTTTCAATCAGCACTCATGTATGTACATGTAGCTACTGCAAAGTAGTTTGCAAACACACCGAAACAAAAACCACGGCACAGAACTAAAAGTCAACTTCATGTGACCATTCCAATTGGTGGGAGCAGCTTCATCATTGTTAAGAAGAAAACATGTCTGAAAAATATTTGCACAAAAAACCCAGGAATATTTTTTCACACAGAACCACCAGTATTTCGCTGTCTGCTCTCATCTGTTGTCAAACCTGCGATTGTTACAAAATTATGAGCTGGTTAAAAAAGTGGTGCTAAATCTGGCTAATTCAGATAATTAAATTCCTGGTAAAATGTCCTAATTAACATAACTAACAAGCTTTGCTTTGCAGAACATTATTTTATACTGATTCACCATCTCATTTTGCCGAAAAACTATTGCCAAATTTAATTTGATGACAATATTATTCACGTTATCAGAAAATGAACTTGTTCCTCTGCAGTTATTAAGTTGCTCTAGAAACACATATCAACATGTTGATTTGGAGGGCGATAAACGCATCCCATCTAAAACGGCAAGTTGATGAAGATGAACTCCGGCATCATACGCCATGTGAATACAGATAAAAATGGCAGATTTATAATGGGAAAAGAAAGTGGACGATTGCACTCATTCTAGGACTAGGACGATGCCACGTTCTTAGGCAAGTTACATAATTATGAGCCTTGCAGCCGTTCCAGAGACTAACCCAACAATGTAAGTCACTGAAGGCAAAATGTTCTTGGAGTAAGGATCCTGAAGGACCTTCCTAAGAAGAAATCTTGATCTCTTGAGTAGGTCTCTTTTTTTTTAGCAAAGGCTTTTTTAATTCCAACAAGTGCCAATCTCGTACCCAGAGTCCTTGGGCTCTTTGGTCAGCGAGCGGTCTCCCGGAGAGACTCTGGGAAAATGGACTCAATTTACCAGTCAAACTGTGGTAATCGAGTCCTTAGTGAGCATGGTTGAAAACAGGAAACGGAAGTCGTTGGTTGTGTTAAATAGAAGGTTGTTTTTCAAGATGTATTTTTTAAAAGTTCATGCCTAGGAAAGACAAAAGTGGTAAAAACGAGCACAGCCACTCACATAAAAAAGATAAACTGAAAAAACGTTTTTTACATTTCAAATCTTCCTCCTAGACCATCGATATGGTCGATATGGTTGGTTCCGGCTCTGATTTGGCTAAGTTGCTGTCAGATGTCTATTGTTATGCGGGTCACCCACAAGAAAGTAAAATAAAATTATTTTCACTTTCCTAGAGTCCCTCCAGGGCACCACCTGCTGACCAAAGGGCTTGAGGACTCTGGCTACGAGAGGGAGCCAGGTTTGTTTTGCATTTACTGTCATCCCTAGCAGGCATGACTTGGCCATTTTTATTTCAGAGCTACCAATGTTCTACCAATGTAGATCGATGGCATATGATCGGGATGGCTTCTGGTCATTCACACTTTTCTCACCTTTGCCGGGGTGGGAAGGGAGCCAATTGATTTGGCACCGTTCATACATTTCGTAGTATGCTGTATTTAGTTGCGCGATAGCCTTCTTTGCAGATTAATTTATGCAATAAATCGTCGACGAATCGTCCACAACATAACCAGGTGTTTGCCAGAGAAAAAGTGGTTATGTAAAACACACGACTTACCTCTCTCTGGTAGGGTAGTCTGTGTAGGTTGCCCCAAAATGCGTGGGGTACTCAAGAAACACATTATTCCTAATAATAATTTAATAATGATTTACCAATTTATATAGCGCGTATTTACATGTGCTGATCAATAGCGCTATCAACAGTCTCATTCAAATTACAAAGGCTTTTTTCAGTCCTGTTGTTAAGGTTTAAAGTTTTTTTTATTTGGAATACCCAAAAGATCCTCAAATGCTCATTTTGTCCATTTACAGACCAATGATTGATTCAATTCAGTCTTGTTTCGTATCAACTCCAACACGAGAAATGGATGGAAATTGATTAATTGATTGATTGATTGGCTCCCTTGTTTCTTTCTGGTTTTTTTTTTTTTGTTTGGTTTTTGTATTTCATTCCTTTTGCAAGAGATATAAAGTTGGTCAAGTTGGTCATGGTTCCAGTTATAACACGATCAGTCGGAAAACATCCCTATTTTTCGTAGTCCTTATTTTATAACCTTCACATTGATACAAAGTTTGCCACAGTTTGTTAATATAAGTCACGGGCACCCAACGAATGTTTTCTGTGAAATATCTGTTCGGAGAAGCAAAAATTGCCCTCAATTTTCTTTTACTTGAGGAAGGCTAAAAATTTCTAGATGGCTGTTCCATTCATGTACAGTTTTCGTAGCTTATCTAATAAATTCCCTACGATTTTCTAAAGTTTAGTTTTTCGCATTTCAGTCCCCAAGTTAGCCAATTTTCGTAGGAAAAGAAAATCTAAAATTTTCGGATTCGAAAATTCGATGGACAGAGGAATCAGAAAAATTCTCACTTTCGTAAAACCTAAAATTGCATCTTAAATTTTCGGGAAAATAATACTGAGGACCTAAGTAATTTCGAAAAGATTCAAGTTGCCCTAGGACAACCGAACAGATACAACTTTTATAGCGCTGCTTGGAATGCATTTCTAGAGATTTGAAAGTACTCTGGATACCCGGGGGGGGCACTTGGGTATTTTTTGGGTGGGTATGTGCCGCCTGGGACTCCAAATTGGCACCCCGTTCTAGAAAAAATTTCCCCTAAAATTGATACCCCGTTCTAAAAATGGGCCAATTTTTTATACTCCGTTCTTGTATTCGCCCTAAAACTGATACCCCGTTCTAGAAATGGGCCAATTTTTTATACTCCGTTCTAGGGTGCAACAAGAGTACAACAGTTTGCTTGTTAACGCATTGAACCGTATTTTTAAAAGCAATCTGTCCTTGAATACTTTCATATGGCTGCTTACAAAAGTGGAGCTTTCGTGCGTTCGAATTTTATACCCCGTTCTAGAAAACGCCTCTGAAATGGATACCCCGTTCTAAATCAGGAGCTTCAAAATCACGACCCCTTTGGGTGGCACATACCCGTATAGGTAATGTATGGGAGTACCCCCCCCCCCCCCCGGGTCTGGATAAGCGAAAAAGTGTTTTCAATGCAATTAGGAAGAAACCGTCGTTGGGTGCCCCAGACACTAGGAGTTTTTTCCTACTTATAATTCCGAATAGATTAGCATCTCTGCGGTAGCACTCTTATATATTTCTATCTCGTTCCAAATGCGCATACTTCTTCAGTTTTCAAAGAACTGACAAAAGTAAATAGAAATAATTTCTATTCTGTTGAAAAACGACTTATCTTTTCCCCAACTTTAACCCGAGCCTTTAATACGCCGGTGGAATGCAGACGAAAGCGGGTTTAAAGCGATCAAAGAAGGACTAAATTCCCTCCAACTACTAGAAAATATAGTGGGAAGCGGCCAGAGAAGTCAGAGAAAGCGTTTCGTCGTGCGCAGAAGATCTGGAAAAGGTACTTGGTCCTGGATTACTGAATTGGGAAAAATTAAAATGAGGGATTCGTTCGAGAAGCAATATCGTATGACATTCTGACGTTGGCGGATGACTGTCGAGGCAGAAACTCGGGAATTCACGTAGTTGTTGATTATGTAAGCTTAAATGATTTTTATTGAGGGTCGCTGGCTGGATTCAGCTGTACGGTGATGCTCTTCAGTCCTTGTCAATTTTCTAAACATCAGCCGAAGCGGTGTAAGTCTATTTTGGGTTTCTTTGTATCATCTTCAAATGGATACCTATTATTATTTTAGCACAAAAACGTGTTAAGGTCGACACCGATCATTCGATCATTTTATAAATTCTCAATAACTGCTAATTGTGTGAAAGTGTAATGTTCATGGAGAATGTTGATGGAGATCACTATTTCTTAAGCCTGATAGCACTGAAACAGCTCAGTTCAGTCACAGTTAGTAAGTAAGTAATAAAATATTTATATAGCGCTTATACTTTTCAGTTTTCAGTTTTTAAGTGTGGATCGTAGTCGATAATTTAACACTGATTAAATCTGTGAAGTTACAGTCAAACCAGGTCAAGTGTACCCCCCAAGAATGCATTAATGAATTTATTATTCAAAAGTTGAATCTATTGCTAGTTGTAGATTTCAGATTGATCTCTGCATTCTTGTATGTGTAATGAGCCGTGAATTCACACGCGAGGCAGTTATGAAATTTCTACTAGCTCCATTTTCCTGAAATTGACGTAAATGTCTTCTAAGAAGCTTAATCCATTCAAAGATTTCCAATCTGACCAAATACAGAGAAGTTCTAGTAAAATATTCAATGCTCATTACGCATGCAGAAATGCCGCTTTGAATTTGACGCCAGTTACGGGAACGGCTAACGGATTCATTTTTCAAATAATCAATTCACTGATAGAATCTTGGGGGGTACGCTTGACTTGGTTTGACTGTAATTGTTTTAAGGATATGAGTAGTGTAACCACATGAATCAGAGATTTTTAGTAAACAAAGTAACTGAACTTTTGAGCTTTGGTCAAACTCAGGTGGTTGTGAGTTTTAGGTTTGATGTTTAGATTACCTTGTTTGTGTTTTTGCGGTGACTCGAATCTCGATTTGAAATGCCTGTATTTGATTTTTTTTAAAAGTTTAATGATGAGAATTTGTGCTTTAATTGAAATCGAATTTTTTTTTCTTATGCCATGATTTAAAGGTACTTGAAGTTATTCATAACTTGTGATCAATAATAGATGGTATAATTGTTAAGAACTTCCTTGAATGCATTTTAGTGTTGTGGAGAGAAGATGGCGATGACCAGCCTTTAATTTTACAAACAAAACTAATCCTAAAGGAAACATTGATGATCGTGCATGTCCAGCATTAAGTAAAACAGTTTGGCCTTCCTGATACAACAGAGCAGCTTAGCCTTTTTAGGCTGTGGCTCTGTGAGAATTATATTCTCCAGGTGTTTCAGAGGGAACTAAAAATGAGCTTTCAGATATTGTTTGACCCCCTGTTTAGAATTAAGTAAAAAAGTTTGGCCTTCCTGATGTAATAGAGCAGCCTTAAGCCTTTTTAGGAAATCCGAACAGATGAGAAAATTTTAGGGGATCAAAATATGCCTACATCTACCGTTTAAATACTAAAATACGTTCAACAATGCTATATTTAAGTGGTTTTGAACTATATTCGCGTTGGGTGCCCCTGTAATTCAGACGCTAGACAATTTTCAAAACTAAAAACCACTCCTGTTTGGTTATCCTTGGATTTCAAATGTCAAACCAGAAAAAGGGTTTTGCGCTTCCCCATCTGATTACAACAACAAGGAATGATTTAAACTATCTTTGTTCAGCTGTCCCCATTATGCAGCTGGTAGGAAAAAGCCTTCAAAGGGCAAGGTACGTATTACAATGTAACAATAACAAGCTTCATGTCATGTAGTAATACATGCAAGCAACTGCTGACATAGTTTAGGATGTCCTGCTAGGTGGTACTATCTCCTTAGATAATACAGGCCAAAAGTGCAAGGCATTTTTTACGAAAAAAAAACACTCCTGTTTAGTTACCCAGGCCTTTTTGAAACCTAAAGAATGACCGTTTAGCAATAAAAAAAACCCAGATATGATATGCCTCCTAACAAATGTTGCCAAACTCAGGATGTCTCCCTGGACGGTACCATTTTCTCCGGTAATACCGGCCAAAAGGACAGGGCCACTTTTATGAATAAAAATATTCCTATACAGTTATCCTAAGCTTTCTCGATCTAATCTCCAAGCAAGCGAGACTGAGTATCGCTGTAAGCGCGTTCTTAATAATTGTCTTTTATCAAATCATGGCATGACGTTAAGGTCTCTAAATAAAGGCCCCGAGGGGGTGTCTCATTTTTTGTCTAGGATTACTCTGTCGCATCGTTTCTCTAACTTGGTTACGTCTTGGACGTGCGGCTTCGGTTTGGTTCATATCCCCAAGACAATATAACCCCCGTAGTCAAGTATTAGCTAGATAAGTGAGTTGTCAAAAAACCTTCTAAGCTTTCAGTCACAGAAATTTATCTGTTCTTTTCAAAACGCGAAGTCGCTTTCCCATATTCGATACCGTTGTTTAAAAGCAGTTGTCTATCTTTATGCCAGGTAGTTCGTATCGGCTACAGAATCAAGTTGAAACTCAACTGTTCTCACATTAAGATTTCTGCCGTTCAAGCAGTTAGCCCCAAACTTATGCTGTAGACAATCGCTTGCAGGGACGAGAATCATCAGCAAACGCAAACGCAAACACAACTTACATATGAGCTTCTGGGAACGAAAACTCGAACTTACCCTATGGCTATGTGGGAGACGAGCTCAGAGCACTAGCCTAATCACCAATTAACCGACTGCTGCTTCAGCCACGAACACTGAGATACACTTTAGAAAATAGAAGTAGTTGATTATGAAACTGAAAAGAAAGCAGCCTACTTACCACAGAAACTGCGAGATACTGTTCTCTGTGACGCAACCAGCAGTCAAATGAAAGTTATGCTGCTTGTTAGCTCTAATCAATGGTCAATTTTCTGTACGAGTCATAGAACCGTAAAATCTCGACATTTTGACACTTTTCCAATCATGAGGTAATGAACCGTTCACCCGCTAGATCATTCCCTCTGTTGACACTTGCTTGAAAGAATACTATCTTTGATCCTGGCGCACTTGTAAAATGGACTAAAGATAAAAAGGCAGTCTTTGCCAAATCATTCATATCGTATTAGAGGATTATAGATTTTGTTTGATATTAGTCAAAAGTAAATCAACTGCAGTAAAGATACAGCCCACTTCACAATATCAGGTTACATTTTCAAAGCTATTCACGGCCTTGTTTAGCATTGCTCACCCAGTGAACGCCCTTACATAATGGAGACCGCAAGAAAAGGGTGGGCGGTTTTGAGTATTTTTAGAGTCGGGGGTATTCATTTTTAGTGCCTATTAAAAGTCATCTGTGCATGATTTTAAAATAAAGCCATCGTTTATGATTTTTCCAAAAAACTGTTATTTTTAAATAGTTTGGAAATGAATAAACTGACGATGAATGGCGAGATTTAGAATTTTTAGACCAGACGTCACATTCCCATGTTCAGTTTAGAAAAAGACAAGTCATTCATGTTCACTGAACTGGGAATGGACCCGAATGACGCAGGTGTTTAGTAGAAATAAACTTCCTTCTGAGTTTGACTTTTGGGAGCCAGTTGCATAAATCTCAAACGTGAGACACACCAGCTAATCCGTATTTCAAAAAGTACAAATTATTAGTTATAAACGCTCTACTTTTTTCACCACTCTTATATAATTCTATCTCGTTTCAAATGCCCATACTTCTTCAGTTTTCAAAGAACTGACAAAAGTAAATAGAAATAATTTCTATTCTGTTGAAAAACGACTCGTCTTTTCCACAACTTTAACCCGAGCCTTTAATACGCCGGTGGAATGCAGACGAAAGCGGGTTTAAAGCGATCAAAGAAGGACTAAATTCCCTCCAACTACTAGAAAATATAGCGGGAAGCGGCCAGAGAAGTCAAAGAAAGCGTTTCATCGTGCGTAGAAGATCTGGAAAAAGTACTTTGTACTGGATTACCGAATTGGGGAAAATTAAAATGACGGATTCTTTCGAGAAGGAAACTGCGAGGTACTGTTCTCTGTGACGCAACCAGCAGTCAGATGAATGTTATGGTGCTTGTTAGCTCTAATCAATAGTCAATTTTCTGTAAAGTCATAGAACCGTGAAATCTCGACATTTTGATACTTTTCCAATTGTGAAAAGTCGCTTTCCTATATTCGATACCGTTATTTAAAAACAGTTGTCTATCTTTATGCCAGGCCAGTTTAGTATCGGCTACAGAATCAAGTTGAACCTCAACTGTTCTCACATTAAGATTTCTGCCGTTCAAGCAGTTAGCCCCAAACTTATGCTGTAGACAATCGCTTGCAGGGACGAGAATCATCAGCAAACGCAAACGCAAACACAACTTACATATGAGATTCTGGGAACGAAAACTCGAACTTACCCTATGGCTACTTATACGCGGAAGACGAGCTCAGAGCACTAGCCTAATCACCAATTAACCGACTGCTGCTTCCTCCATGAAAACTGAGATACATTTTAGAAAATAGAAGTAGTTGATTATGAAACTGAAAAAGAAGCAGCCTACTTACCACGGAAACTGCGAGGTACTGTTCTCTGTGACGCAACCAGCAGTCAAATGAAAGTTATGCTGCTTGTTAGCTCTAATCAATGGTCAATTTTCTGTACGAGTCATAGAACCGTGAAATCTCGACATTTTGACACTTTTCCAATTGTGAGGTTATGAACCGTTCACCCGCTAGATCATTCTTTCTGTTGACATTTGCTTGAAAGAATACTATCTTTGATCCTAGCGCACTTGTAAAATGCATTAAAGATAAGAAGGCAGTCTTCGCCAAATCATTGATATCGTATCAGAGGATTATAGTTTTTGTTTGATATTAGTCAAAACTAAATCAACTGCGGTAAAGATACAGTCCATTTCAGAACATCAGGTTACATTTTCAAAGCTATTCACGACCTTGTTTAGCATTGGTCACTCAGTGAACGCCCCTACATAATGGAGACCGCAAGAAAAGGGTGGGCGGTTTTGAGTATTTTTAGAGTCGGGAGTATTCATTTTTAGTGCCTATTAAAAGCCATCTGTGCATGATTTTAAAAAACAGCCATTGTTTATGATTTTTCCAAAAAATTGTTATCATTAAATAGTTTGGAAATGAATAAACTGACGATGAATGGCGAGATTTAGAATTTTAGACCAGACGTCACATTCCCATGTTCAGTTTAGAAAAAGACCCGTCATTCATGTTCACTGAACTGGGAATGGACCCGAATGACGCAGGTGTTTTGTAGGAATAAACTTCCTTCGTGGAGGCAACATATTTACTGAACGACTTGCCATTTCATTAACCTATTCTAGTTTTGGCTTTAAAATAGGGGTTTTTCCTACTTATAATTCAGAATAGATTAGCATCTCTGCGGTAGCAGTCACCTGAGTTTGACTTTTGGGAGCCAGTTGCATAAATCTCAAACGTGAGACACACCAGCTAATCCGTATTTCAAAAAGTACAAATTATTAGCTACAAATTGTTCTTTTTGTTCACCACTCTTATATAATTCTATCTCGTTTCAAATGCGCATACTTCTTCAGTTTTCAAAGAACTGACAAAAGTAAATAGAAATAATTTCTATTCTGTTGAAAAACGACTCATCTTTTCCACAACTTTAACCCGAGCCTTTAATACGCCGGTGGAATGCAGACGAAAGCGGGTTTAAAGCGATCAAAGAAGGACTAAATTCCCCCCAACTACTAGAAAATATAGCGGGAAGCGACCAGAGAAGTCAGAGAAAGCGTTTCGTAGTGCGGAGAAGATCTGGAAAAGTTACTTGGTACTGGATTACTGAATTGGGGAAAATTAAAATGACGGATTCTTTCGAGAAGGAAACTGCGAGGTACTGTTCTCTGTGACGCAACCAGCAGTCAGATGAATGTTATGCTGCTTGTTAGCTCTAATCAATGGTCAATTTTCTGTACGAGTCATAGAACCGTGAAATCTCGACATTTTGATACTTTTCCAATCGTGAAAAGTCGCTTTCCTATATTCGATACCGTTATTTAAAAACAGTTGTCTATCTTTATGCCAGGCAGTTTAGTATCGGCTAAAGAATCAAGCACAACTTCAACTGTTCTCACATTAAGATTTCTGCCGTTCAAGCAGTTAGCCCCAAACTTATGCTGTAGACAATCGCTTGCAGGGACGAGAATCTGATCAGCAAACGCAAACGCAAACGCAAACACAACTTACATATGAGCTTCTGGGAACGAAAACTCGAACTTACCCTATGGCTGTGTGGAAGACGAGCTCAGAGCACTAGCCTAATCACCAATTAACCGACTGCTGCTTCAGCCACGAACACTGAGATACATTTTAGAAAATAGAAGTAGTTGATTATAAAACTGAAAAGGAAGCAGCGTACTTACCACGGAAACTGCGAGGTACTGTTCTCTGTGACGCAACCAGCAGTCAAATGAAAGTTATGCTGCTTGTTAGCTCTAATCAATGGTCAATTTTCTGTACGAGTCATAGAACCGTGAAATCTCGACATTTTGACTCTTTTCCAATCGTGAGGTAATGAACCGTTCACCCGCTAGATCATTCTTTCTGTTGACATTTGCTTTAAATAACAATTATTCACCGAAGTGGAGGTGGCTAGTCCTGGATATTTACCGAACTGCGAAGCAGTGAGGTAAATATCCACGACTAGCCACCGACACTGAGGTGAATAATTGTTTTAGTATATACTAAAACAGTGAGATAATTGAGCACAAAAACGACGATTTTTAACTCAAATACTGTTGCCAACGATTACAATTTTGGCGCGTAATGACCGGGCGGCCGCGGCCGTCGCTTTTTCTTGCCAGCAACTAAAACTTTTGAAGGCATTTATTTAGCTGTTGCGGGGAAATTTCTTCAAAAGGAGTTGTGAATTCTTTTTGTATTTAAAATCATTCTATAAAAAAAGATTACTAAATTTAGTTTTAAGCTTATTTATGAACAACTCAACTAAATAAAGTAAGCAAGACTTAAGCTTCATTTGCATTTGTAAACAAAAAACTTTTTCACCGGTTTTATCGATAAATTCGTGTCAAAAAGACAAAGCTTTACCTGTTAAAACTTCCAATCCGAACTTCGTCACCTTCTTCGTGTATTTCGGAGACAGCTTGCTTGATTAGTTGTAAAATTTCTTTGTTTGTTTACGGCAGCAGACCGGGAAGGCATTTTGCTTGCAACTTACACGAGTTTGGCGTCACTCGCTCCGAGGAACTGGAGGTGAATCAGTGAATAGTGCAGGATATTCACTGATTGAGTAGCCAATCAGAGCGCGCGAAAAACACTATCCACTGTTTTAGTATATACTAAAGAATACTATCTTTGATCCTAGGGCACTTGTAAAATGCATTAAAGATAAGAAGGCAGTCTTTGCCAAATCATTGATATCGTATCAGAGGATTATAGTTTTTGTTTGATATTAGTCAAAACTAAATCAACTGCGGTAAAGATACAGTCCATTTCAGAACATCAGGTTAAATTTTTAAAGCTATTCACGGCCTTGTTTAGCATTGGTCACTCAGTGAACGCCCCTACATAATGGAGACCGCAAGAAAAGGGTGGGCGGTTTTGAGTATTTTTAGAGTCGGGAGTATTCATTTTTAGTGCCTATTAAAAGCCATCTGTGCATGATTTTAAAAAAAAGCCATCGTTTATGATTTTTCCAAAAAATTGTTATCATTAAATAGTTTGGAAATGAATAAACTGACGATGAATGGCGAGATTTAGAATTTTAGACCAGACGTCACATTCCCATGTTCAGTTTAGAAAAGAGACCCGTCATTCATGTTCACTGAACTGGGAATGGACCCGAATGACGCAGGTGTTTTGTAGGAATAAACTTCCTTCGTGGATGCAACATATTTACTGAACGACTTGCCATTTCATTAACCTATTCTAGTTTTGGCTTTAAAATAGGGGTTTTTCCTACTTATAATTCAGAATAGATTAGCATCTCTGCGGTTGCAGTCACCTGAGTTTGACTTTTGGGAGCCAGTTACATAAATCTCAAACGTGAGACACACCAGCTAATCCGTATTTCAAAAAGTACAAATTATTAGCTACAAATGCTCTACTTTTTTCACCACTCTTATATAATTCTATCTCGTTCCAAATGCGCATACTTCTTCAGTTTTCAAAGAACTGACAAAAGTAAATAGAAATAATTTCTATTCTGTTGAAAAACGACTCATCTTTTCCACAACTTTAACCCAATCCTTTAACACGCCGGTTGAATGCGGACGAAAGCGGGTTTAAAGCGATCAAAGAAGGACTAAATTCCCTCCAACTACTAGAAAATATAGCGGGAAGCGGCCAGAGAAGTCAGAGAAAGCGTTTCGTCGTGCGGAGAAGATCTGGAAAAGGTACTTGGTCCTGGATTACTGAATTGGGAAAAATTGAAATCAGGGGTTCGTTCGAGAAGCAATATCGTATGACATTCTGACGGTGGCGGTTGACTGTCGAGTCAGAAACGCGGGAATTCACGTAGTTGTTGATTAGAGGGTCGCTGACTGGATTCAGCTGCATGTACGGTGATGCTCTTCAGTCCTTCTCAATTTTCTATAAACATCAGCCGAAGCCGGGTAAGTCTATTTTGGGTTCCTTTGTATGACGTCTTCAAAAGGATACCTATTATTATTTTAGCACAAAAACGTGTTAAGGTCGACACCGATCATTCGATCATTTTATAAATTCTCAATAATTGCTAATTGTGTGAAAGTGTAATGTTCATGGAGAATGTTGATGGAGATCACTATTTTCTTAAGCCTGATCGTACTGAAACAGTTCAGTTCAGCTCAGCTCAGTGATTAAATATGTGAAGTTAATTGTTTTAAGGATATGAGGAGTGTAACCACATGAATCAGAGATTTTTAGTAAATAAAGTAATTGCACTTTTGAGCTTTGGTCTCATTTTTGATGACCAGCCTTTAATTTTAATTTACAAACAAAACTAATCCTAAAGGAAACATTGATGATAGTGCATGTCCAGCATTAAGTAAAACAGTTTGGCCTTCCTGATGCAACAGAGCAGCTTAGCCTTTTTAGGCTGTGGCTCTGTGAGAATTTTAATTTTCCAGGTGTTTCAGAGGGAACTAAAAATGAGCTGTTTGGCCTTCCTGATGCAACAGAGCAGCTTAGCCTGTTTAGGCTGTGGCTTTGTGACAATTTTATTCTCCAGGTGTCTCAGAGGGAAATAAAAAATAGCTTTATTTTTAAGACATTGTTTAAGTATTGAGTTTCCAGTATTGTATCGTGTTGCTCAAGTGCTCTTTCAAATATTGCAAGACAGCAAGCCCCCTGTTTTTTTTTTTCGGCTACACCGGCTTGAACACGGGAGATGCCCGTGTTCAAGAGAAAACTTATCGGGCGCCTTTTAGCAAAATCACACCGATATATATTGAACATTTTTCAATTAACAGGGCGAATTAACAGGCCTGTCAATTATATTACCTAATTGTTGCAAATAGAAGTTGCTACTTTGTTTTGTTTTGGCTCTTTCTTGGCCTTAAAATTATATTTTTTTTAGTATTACTTTGACTAGACGTGCCTTTTGCTCCAACATTTTTAAAAAACCTCAGCCAAGCCACTTAAGATTGATTTTCAGGCCCAACTTAGGCAAAATGTGTTATTGACATGGATAGTCGTTGAAGGTTAAAATAAAATAGAAAAAGAAATATCGCAAAATTGAAAACATAACCAAGACAAATTGAACAATTGAATATTACCGTCTGCTTTCATCACGTAAAAGAATGATGTAAATAACGTACTTCAGTTTGTGAATCAGCTTGACAATCAGTATGTAAAACAGTTGAGCAGCTTTGGCCCATTACCCATTACCGATCGGTTCAATGAGTTTGATGTTAATAAAATGCGTATTCAGTTTTCATTACAAAAATTGCTTGCCATGATTAGTATTTTTGAGAAAAACAAATGTCCTGGTGAATAGTTCAGTTTCGAATTAAAAATTACCGCTGAATACAAACATTAATGACACATTCGTACAGGGTTAACCTCGACATAAAGTAAAATATTCAGAAATTCCGGCAAGTAAGTGTTTGAAATTTAAATATAATCTTATGGCATCCTACGAAGTCAAGCAAAATCTTTTTTTAGGAGTCGGTACAATCCTGAATACACTCGTGACTGCCCTGGTTAACCTGGTCGCGGCTTATTACCTTCTTATTTACAAGAAATCAACATTCTCTCGAAAGCAATACAATAACTGCTGATTGCAAGTTCAAAAATAATGCTCAGGAGACATATTTGTTTGTCTCGGATCTCTGATTTTGTCATTAACATGTAATTTCTTTGCTTACTTTAAGTTCCATAGCGGTTGAGGGCGAGTAATTGGCAAAATTAAACAAAATTAACTGGACTGCCGCGACACACGTCCCTTTAACTTAAAGGCAGATTACTTAAAAATTTCCTCTCAAATAGGGCCATGTACATTGATTTGCGCAATTGCGCTCACTGCCTCAGGATTCAAGAACAAGTCACATAGCACTTCGAGTAATTATGGAAACCAAAGATTTGATCTACTTCATTACTGGAAAGGTTCCTGGTTCCAACAAGGGTCAATTATCGTTCAGATTTTAATGAACTAAGAAAAATTACTTACCATTCTTCAGCCTCCGTGTTCCTATTATTTTTAGGTTTGGCGCTGATCATAAAGCCAGACACCTCACGATCATCCTCTACAAGACCCTCGCATCTAAGAATAAAATTCGTTAGGGATGTAAAAGTGTCTCCTCGCTCGAGGCCATACTCTCCATCCTTGATGACAACTTTGGATTTATCTAGTTCCGGGGCCTTTCTTTTCTCTGATGATTGTTTCTTTTCCGACATTCTGATCTGTACTCGCCGCGCGGCACTCCTCAAATAAATGATACTAAAAAATTTCATCCTCTTTTTACCCTATGGTTGCGTAAGTATCACAAAAGGCTTTCAGACGTTCACGTGGCGGTTGTGCAACCCAATTAGGGTGTGGCGACCTATGTTCTCTTTTCCTCTCAGTGAACAACAAAGAAATTTTTATCATACATGCCAGCGCCAGCAAATCCAAGAACACAGATGTCTACAGGAAGAACTTACTTATTTTAATATTCTTTAGAATTTGCGATCTAGTTGATCAGTGGGAAGTAGCTTTGGTACCTGCGTCGAAGTTTATTTTGTGTGCAACGCGCGTCTCAGCCGTTTCAGTAAAAATGTAGACATCCCCGGGGTGCAACCACGAGTCACACAATCGATATGCGCTTGGAGTTCACCAGGGGAGTGTACAGTATTTCCAGGTTACCGGTCTATTTCACTTGATGGTTTTAATCCTCGATTAATAGTTTCTTCTGTAGATCTGTAGTTTTGCGAATTTTCCCATTTTTTGAACTGTAGAAATCATAGTCAAGCCAATAATCTTGACAAAGTTGCGAAAGAGGACTCAGTAGTATTCCACTTAACAAAAAAAATACTTCACCTGTCTTATTAATTTAGCAACTGCGATCCTTGATCGAGGGTCGCACCAGGGGCACGTTTAGGTCAGCACATGCAAAGCTGTGTATAGGGGGAGTATGATGCTCTAAAGTATAAATTGTTATTAGAAATTTATAGTGGTAATAGGATCGAGGCGCAACGAATGAGAGCCACGGTTGACCTAAACTATTGTGGTAAAATAAGTATATAAAGGAGAGATATATCGAGAGTCTAGAAACTACCGTTAATCTCCTATTAACCCCCCCTTCCCTCTTTTAATTTTAGGGGAAGAAAATTAGTAAGCCTCACCCTCTCTCTTTTAGGCCTCCCTCCCCCCCCCCCCCCCCCCCCCCATTCATTTGAAGCCGTGATGCTGATATCATGAGCGGAACTTTTGGTTAGATAAAAAGTCATTATTTTAAATTCAAATTATTTGATCACTGATCATAGGGAGAGGGGAGGTAGATCAAGGTAAATCTCCTCCCTACATTTTGGGGCAATTCCTCCCCTTCCGAATCCCTAAACTTGGTTGGCGGCGGACAACGCACGACTCCTGTACTTAGCAGTAGAACAAGTTATCTGGTCTAAGACTTGACATTAATAATGCGCGCAGGGAGAAGACATGAAAATTCCCAGTAAAAATTGACGCCCAGGGAAGGAATTTTAAGTTTTGGTCAGTCTCTGATCAAAAACGAAAATGAATTATGGCAAGTAATATACGATGATATAAAGTGAAATGACAATAGAGCTTTCTGGAGCAAAAAATTCAGAAGCACATAAAAGGATAAAAGGACATTATATGGCCTCAACAGGAATGATAGGCACAATAAGGCAAAGGATTGAGGATATAGAACAATGGATGAGTGAAATGAATCTCAAATCTTTATTTTAACACGGTAAAAATTCATCAGGTTGGTACAATATGAAATAAAACAACATAACAATTTCTAACGGACAATATATACGTATCTAAAAAGCTTCTTCTATATCTAGCCGGATTTTTGAGGCCTCTCTTGCTATCGTCAATTGGAGCTTTTTGCGTCCTTTTTTTTTTCGGCCAAAAACTATCTCCGGGCTTACAAATTTTTGGTTGGATCACTCTACCGCTTGTAATAAACTATGCGTTATTGGGGTGATCTAAAACCCTTAAGAGGTCAAAGTGTTGGTGAGGTCAGCGCAGGCCTACAACTATAGTCGAAAAGCTGGCCGCGCCCCTGACAAAGGAACTATTATAAAAACTCGCTCTTTTTTTCTCCTTACCTATTTCTTCGTTACTGTGAGTTTGGAGCTTCTCGGGCTTATCATAAAGAAACCTGCCTTTTCACGCCTTTTTACTCACTTGACTGGAAATTTCTTTAGGCTGGATTTCAAAAAATCGGCTAGATATACAGTGTATAAAACTTATAACTACACCAAACAAGACCAGT
>NC_133211.1:17812508-17870008 GCF_958299795.1 Porites lutea
AACCAGATCTTAAAAACTTAATAAATTGCACGGCCAGCAATGACGAACCTTTGGCATTCAGATGCATTCAGATGAAGTATATGGTGATGTATAGGGGTATATGGGGGTATATGGTGATGTATAGGGTGTATGGTGATGTATAGGTGGTGTATGGTTATGTATGGGGGTGTATGGTGTTGTATAGGGGTATATGGGGGTATACGGTGTTGTATAGGGGTATATAGGGGTATATGGTGATGTATAGGGTGTATGGTGATGTATAGGTGGTGTATGGTTATGTATGGGGGTGTATGGTGTTGTATAGGGGTAAATGGGGGTATACGGTGTTGTATAGGGGTATATAGGGGTATATGGTGATGTATAGGGTGTATGGTGATGTATAGGTGGTGTATTGTTATGTATGGGGGTAGATGGTGTTGTATAGGGGTATATGGGGGTATATGGTGTTGTATAGGGGTATATCGGGGTATATGGTGATGTATAGGGTGTATGGTGATGTATAGGTGGTGTATGGTTATGTATGGGGGTGTATGGTGTTGTATAGGGGTATATGGGGGTATATGGTGTTGTATAGGGGTATATCGGGGTATATGGTGATGTATAGGTGGTGTATGGTGATGTATAGGTGGTGTATGGTTATGTATGGGGGTGTATGGTGTTGTATAGGGGTATATGGGGGTATACGGTGTTGTATAGGGGTATATAGGGGTATATGGTAATGTATAGGGTGTATGGTGATGTATAGGTGGTGTATGGTTATGTATGGGGGTGTATGGTGTTGTATAGGGGTAAATGGGGGTATACGGTGTTGTATAGGGGTATATAGGGGTATATGGTGATGTATAGGGTGTATGGTGATGTATAGGTGGTGTATGGTTATGTATGGGGGTGTATGGTGTTGTATAGGGGTATATGGGGGCATATGGTATTGTATAGGGGTATATAGGGGTATATGGTGTTGTATAGGGGTATATCGGTGTATATGGTGATGTATAGGTGGTGTATGGTTATGTATAGGTGGTGTATGGTGTTGTATAGGGGTATATGGGGGTATATGGTGTTGTATAGGGGTATATCGGTGTATATGGTGATGTATAGGGTGTATGGTGATGTATAGGTGGTGTATTGTTATGTATGGGGGTAGATGGTGTTGTATAGGGGTATATGGGGGTATATGGTGTTGTATAGGGGTATATAGGGGTATATGGTGATGTATAGGGTGTATGGTGATGTATAGGTGGTGTATTGTTATGTATGGGGGTAGATGGTGTTGTATAGGGGTATATGGGGGTATATGGTGTTGTATAGGGGTATATCGGGGTATATGGTGATGTATAGGGTGTATGGTGATGTATAGGTGGTGTATGGTTATGTATGGGGGTGTATGGTGTTGTATAGGGGTATATGGGGGTATATGGTGTTGTATAGGGGTATATCGGGGTATATGGTGATGTATAGGTGGTGTATGGTGATGTATAGGTGGTGTATGGTTATGTATGGGTGGTGTATGGTTATGTATGGGGGTTTATGGTGTTGTATAGGGGTATATGGTGTTGTATATAATAATAATATATAATAAGATATAATAAGTATATTAAGGTACATAATAATTATCATATATGAAGTACCTACCTTGGCTGGTGAGTGGCCGGCGGAAAGTCTCGGCTGTTCATTGGCCACTTTTTGTTTGCTGTTCTTCGGTACCATGATGGTCATGGTAACACTCGTCATGTCTGCCGAACGATTTATAGCCATGTGCGTGCCGTTTTACTACCAACAACTTATAAACCTTCGAAAAATTAAGATAGCGGTTGGGTATATTTTTGTACATTCTGCAGCACTAGCTATACTGCCTCTCTTGTTAAAGAGCGTCGAACTGACAAAACATCCCATAGCAGTGTGCTTGTACTCGCTTAACTCCAAGAGCAATGGCGAAGTAATCGTTGTACACGCCTTCATTTGCAACTTCTCGCTGTCCATTCTACTTATGCTTGTAATGAACGTTGCAGTGCTTAAAGCTTTGAAGAAAATGAATTTGTCCGTTGGAACTGGGGTTCTTACACAGATTGCAGGTGATCGCGAGGCCATAATACTCTCTAACCTAACCGGAATTATGGCTCTATCCTATAGCTTGGCTTGGGTTCCAACTTTGGTAAGAAAAAACACTTTGTATGAGTTAATCTTTAAACGAAGATTGAAAGCAGGCCGGGAAAATCTGGGTGGAGGCTATGATCACACTATGCCAGGAGTGAGAACTGGGATTTAGGTCACCAAGCCCTCTCGGACAACCGCTTTGGCACAAAGTTCGAAGTGCGTGAACGACTTTTTCCAATTCAGTGCCGTTGCTGTTTATACTATACCGGATAGATTGGCGTGTCGGCATGAAAAACTATCCGGTATAGTCTGACACTAACATAGCCTCAGTCAAGTCAGATTGACACGCGTGAAAAACGCAGTGCGCATGCGTTCAAAATTATACGCGATACCAAAACAAACTAGATTCCGGCCGCGAAATTCAAAAAAGTAAGCTCCACACACAAAAGATAAGCTTAGAATTTCACGAACACAAAGTTTATTAATTGCTTTAGTTTCTCTCTTTTGCACCACATACTTTCCTCCTTGCACCAAAGGCGAAAATCATGTTTGAAAGTCCACGCTCGCTCTGGCAGCACTTCGCCGTAGCCATTGTTGCTGCTTTGGTCATCATGTCGCTGAGCTCGGTCAATGCGAACAACGAAAACGACCAATGCATGCTAAGTGGAAAAACAAGGACGGAAAAACCTTGTACTGGACGACTTTACCAGTTAGTTAGTTAAGTGAGTTTAAGTAATTTTTTGTTGTGCTTAATACTAGAACCGGCTGCAAACCATTAAACATATCAAACATTCCTAAATGTTTTTCAATTTAAATGGGGAAGATTTTGCAAATTTTAATTATTGAAAATAGAGACCTTGCGCATGCGCAGACGTTTTGCACGCGTGCCAGCCAGATTAGGTGTTAATCGATATACTGAATATGAAATTAAAACTATTGTCGGTTTTCACGTGACGTCACCAAAATTCAAACTAAGAAACTATCGATTCCTCTGAGTTTCTGAGTTTCATGAGGTATTACAGCACCTAAACACCTTTATTTAAACAGAGTTTTGGTTCGAAAGGGTTCCTCGTTTTACGATAGAGGACGTTTGAATTTCTAGGCTTTTGCGTGACGCGGCATTTAGCTGGCGGCCGGAACGGCTCTTATGTGGGTTAAAAACATTACCAATTTTGGGAGATTTTGCTGTCTAAATATTCCTTGTCTCAGAATAAATATCACTTTAATAGTTTATGAGTTTTTCAAGCGATGAATTAACGCATTAGTAAGAAAACTCAAAAACAGATGTTTCTGTTGGTTTCCGGCGGCCACATTTGTGCCCCGCAAAGGGACACAAACATGGCGTCGCCATACAAAGCTTTGTAAATTTGGGTAAAACGTTTTTCCTAATATCTCGCATATGAAATGTCGCACAGACCTGATTCTTGGCGAGGTCTTTTGCTTATTTATCTTCTTTTATTTCCTAGATTCGGGACTTTCTGTATTGAATGGTTTGCAATTTTATTTTTGATTGCGTGACAGTGAAAACCGAGAATTGTTTGGATCCAGAGTTATTTAAAGGAGCTGCGTCACGAAATTCAGCCAAATTAGGAAATTACAAAATGCCCGTTAAATTAAAGGAAACATAAAATAACCGCTTAAAACTTTAAAGGAAGGTTAAAATAACATAACAGAAACAACAGATGCCACGGATGGGCAAAACTGAAGAAGACTGAAACGGATTGAAATTAGGGTTTTTGAAAACTGTTTAGCCCAGCAGTTTTGAAAGTTGATCCCTGCTGCTTGCAACTTCAAAAATAATGTTCAGGAGACATATTTGTTTGTCTAGGATCTCTGATTTTGTCATTTACCTGTAATTTTTTCCTTAATTAAGTTCCATAGCGATTGAGGGCGAGTAATTGGCAAAATTAAACAAAATGAACTGGACTGCCGTGACACAGCCCCTTTAATGCACAGGCAAACAAGCAAAGGAACTCCCTAAAATGACTGGCATTTCCTTAAAGGGCTTCTCAAACCAAGTTGAAACTTAGACTTGTCGTAACAATAAGTCATATCATTTCTATCTTTTTATCATAACAATAAGAATGACATTAATATTTCATCGATTTTGTGTTAAAAGAGGGCCACAATTTTGTAAGTTCAAATTATAACTGTCAAATGTTACCCTCTCAATAAAGTCTCCACTCCTAACTCGTGTAGTCTAGGAGAACGACTGCAAAATGGGGCCTTTTCAGAAATGAGCGTAAGAGATAAAAGCAAAAACCATGTGCCTTTGTCCCTGACATATCATCGCTCTTGTCGCGAAAAGCCGGCGTGGCGCGCATTTAAGTCTGGGTAAACGTGGGTAGGCCCCAAAGAGACGTGGTACACTTTCCCTTGTTTTTTACAAAGGGGCTAAGCAACGACGACAATAGTGAAAACGTCACTTAGAAAATGAATTCACAATGTTTCTAAAATAACTGCTCTTATTCCACGCCACTCAAATGTTGGTGAATTATTCTGGGATTGAATTCTAAAGGACTGTATCTAACATTCAAAAAAAGAATATTATTAGAAAAACATGCAGAGTTGTTGTTTTGCTTATCTAAACCTATTGTTTTTTGCCGTTGTTGTCGATGCCGTCGTCGTTGAGTTGATTAAGCTCACTAACATCACTAGTCTCCCTCGCAGCCGTTTTTTGGATGTCACGGAGTGTTGCGTGACATCTAAAAAACGGCTACGAAGGAGACTATAACATCACATGATTGACAACATCTCTCTTCTTTCGCCAGGCTCGAGTGATGCTCATTTATCACGCAAATTGGCGCAGTATATACTTCGACTTGTTCGCGTTTGGTTTGTCAACCGTTGATCCATTTGTGCATCCAATCACCTGTATATTAGTAAGCCGGTGATACAGAGCGGGATATGCGGACGCCTTTAAAGATATCGTGTCGAGAATTCGTGGATGGATTTGCAGCTTAAAGCCTCGAACGAGAGTGGATCCACTTGACTATACACCCAGTGTTTCAAACACCTATAACAGTGGTCTGATTCACGTTACCTGGCAGCATGAGTCACGTGTGAATTTAAGAAACAACTGTGATCATTCTGCGCAGTGTGTAACACCCAAGGCGCATGCGAGTGTTTTAAGACTTGATGTAATTTACGAAAATTAGATAAAAGGACAGCTTTTCGTGTAGAGAAAAAAAAGCTATCCGGTATGGTTTGAACATCTATTCGATAAGTGACGCTCAACTTTAGAGATCGGCGCAGCTCCGCTCCGTTACAAAATGACCGTTCTCATGTGTGAACAGAAGCTCTATCTTGTATGGTTTTCGTGCAGACGGAAAAACTCTCTGTTTAAACCGTCGAAATTGCGAGAGTGCGAGCAATTTCAGTCTCGCGGCTCAACTTAATGCTTGCGGAGGAATCTTTTGCACATGGTACTAGTTCACAGGTAGCAGTATATTCCTTATAACGTGATAGGAATTACAAAAAAATAGCCAAAGCAACGCAAACGCTTTCAAAGACTTGAATGGGAATAATTGCAGACACCAGTGATAAGCTATGAACAAAAACATGTTACGATGTCACGTGATCTAAACTGTGATCAGTTCGCGGTAATCGCGGCTCCCCCTAGAGGAAGGTTAGCTCGTTGGATCAATTTTGGTAATTTCATGTTGCTAATACCATACTACTGAAACAAGCCTCTCTGTTTTGACAAACACATGTTAATCTCGACGCAAAGTTATAGGAACGTTACTACATTATAGGAAAACACTGTTCGTTTTGCTTTGACTGACGCAGGAGTTTTAACAGGCTTTACAAGTAACTGTTTGCAGTGTTTGTCTAGAAAAATGCCGGTAAAAAAAAGTCAAACCTCTGTGTTCATTAGTTTAATTTTCCTGTCAAAAAGTTCCTGACAAGTGAGTTGAATTCATCAGCATAGCGAAGGTGGATATTATGCCTTCCTTCTGGCATTAGATGAAACTTGGATCCTCTGATATTAGCGTGTAAAAACTCAGGATGAAAATCTGGAACCAAGGGATCTTTCTGACCGTGCACCACTAGAGTGGGGCAAGTAATACTCTTAGCCTCGCTTACACAAATGTCCCCTCCCCTGTTAGTATAGTATTGGCTTATACCATCAATCCATGCACTGTGCATCTCTTGAAGACCTTCTTTGCCATATAATGCTAAAATAAACATGCAAGTAAATAGATTACAGGCCAGGTAGAGCGGCTGAAGGACATGGAGGGGAATCTACTTATAACTGACTCTGGAATCAGAGCAATCGGAACATTGCTTTAGTACTCCTGCAAGATGGAATCTATTACAGGAGGAAAGGGAAGAACAAAAAAAGGGACCAAAAACATTTACAAAGAATTACTTTATCATGATGTCAAGGAAAGTGTCAGCAAAAAAGTTATTTTGATACTTGGTTTACCTGGGTGGGGCAGGTGTGGGTGCAAGAGATGGAAGTAATTTTAAGGCTGGGTTTAAGTCACATGACCTTTAGTCACACCCGCGACCAACATCAATTTTCTCCTAACAAAATCAATGCATAACCAGAAGGAAAGGTTATGAGAATTAATAACATGACCAACTGATCATTAAACAAATTTTCTCAATTAATTCTTTCAGGATATGAATGGGATCAGTCAGGAGAGTTTGTATGTGGTTATTGGGGTTTAACCCTTTCAGCCCTAAGATTGATCAGCATCAAATTTCTCCTTGTAATATCGACGCTTTACAAAACAGAGTGGTGATGAGAATTACGGACGTGATCACACAAGATGAATTTGCTTGATATTTTCTCAACTTCTCCCCACTACTTCTGTAGGAAATGAATAGGAGCAACAAATAAGAATTCAAATTTTGATCTTGGGGTTTAAAGGGTTAAAGGGTCAACCACACACATGCAAATTTAACCCTCTGCACCTGGTTCCTGAAAGGTCGATTAGCACTAATCCAGGATTAAAATTTTGTTCCAGTTTTGTAATTTACCTTCCTACGTATTGCTTAGAGTAACATTTTTATGTTATCATTACTATATCTCGGGGTAAAGGCTCAACAGTATTATTTTAGCTCAAGTTGCATGTCCTTAGACAAGAAAACCTTGCTTAAAACTAGGCTTAATCCCGGGTTAAAGTTAACCATCTTTTGAGAAACTGGGCCCTGGTCATCTTGACAATATTATCATCATGACAGAATATTTGACTATCATTGACTCTCTCCATGATAGACACAAATAAGTGAGCTTGTGGTATCAGTTACAGTTGGTGTTTGTGTACTCCAAAAAAAAACGTCACTTATAAAATATATTACCTTCTAAAGGTTCTCTCATTTTTTGACTCCATTTTGATGTGTCTCTGATTTTCTCATACAGCTCAATGTCTTGTGCTGTGACAGTAGCATTGGCTCCCCATACCACCAGACGATCAATACAATCAGAATACTTAGCAGCAAGTACCATAGCGGTTATTCCGCCGTCACTCCAGCCCAAAAGAGAGTATTTAGTATGACCTGTCAGAAACCAAAAATTCAAAAATTATTGGTGGAGAAACTGATAATTTTGCATTGAAATGCAGATTTCTTCATTTAGCAGGATTATTATTTCAAAGGTTGTCTGCAAAAAAGCCCAAAGTGATTAAAGCACCATAGGTTAAATGGGCTGTGTCACAGCTGTCTGGTTCATTTTTTATAATGCAAATTATGTGTCCTTATTCGCTATGGAACTTAAAAAATTACCTGTGAATGACAACATCAGAGCTTCATATGAAGCAAATAAATTATGTTTCCCAAGCATTATATGAAACGTTACAAACAACACAAAACTACAAAAATGACAATTCCTCCAAAATGTCCTGGCTACCCTCACCCCCTAGGATCCCAGACTTACAGTTGAAGCTCCACCAACAGAAACCTCCCATGGACACCTCCCATGAGACTTCTCTCTCCCATAACATCTTCCAATGATAGATTTTGACTCCGAGTTAAAAAGATAAGCATAATCAGTGGCAGATCCAGACCTCCAGATAAGAAGGGGGGGCATCCAGACCTTAAGATAGGAATGGGGGTGTGGTGTTTTTTCGGTCGTTCAGGCCTCAGTTTGGTCCAAAAATAAGGGGGGCCCAGGGGGCCCCTGGATCTGTCACTGATAATTAAGTATGGGGCTCTGCAGCAATCATTCTTCATATTTGTGTATATCCCTGGGGACATTACATTTTTATTCCGGTCCCTTTCCCACCCTCCATATGGGGGGTCCGGAATAAAAGTGGAACTTCGCCATTTGGGTGGTCCACGTCTTACCAAGAGTTTCCATAAGCCCTGCTGCATCGTCTGCATCCCTTGCAAAAAAGTCACTAGGAAAGTCACGTTTTGGCGGTATTGATTTACCGTATCCTCGAGGATCAAAAGCTACAACTGTAAAATCATCGCTGAGCCCCTTCAACTGAGGGCCGAAGTCACTTTGTGTGGAACCGAGTGCTCCAGGCATGCACAAAACAACATGATCACCTCGGCCGGCAACATCGTGGTAAATTTCCACTCCGTTCACTTCTTTCTTAGACGATACTACGCACATATGGCGTTTTGTAATTTGAAAAGTATTTGTGTGTGATTTTGGCCGTATTTTGAGAGCTTTACGACAGAAAGCACGCGATGCTGGCAGCAGCCCAGGCAGGAAGCGAACAGCCGCCATATTGAAAGTAGGACCCAAGCTCTCTCAGCCCTGTCTGGTCGTACAAATGAAATCACTAGCCTGTGGACAGACATCCCCCTCCCTCAGGAAAAATCGCACCGGCTAATAATTAGCTCGAATAACTCTGATTTCCTACCGGCGAGCATTGAGGTCAAAAACACTCCTAGGGTAGGGCAAGTTTCAAATTTTCGGATCGGAACTTCACCCAGCTCAAATATGCACTGTGTTTTGAGATACAAACACAGAGGCTGGGTAATCTGTGGTTCTATCAGCTTTGACACAATTGACACGTGAAAAGGTACAACTTCTAAATGCTTTTCTTATTTCAAAAAATATCTAAAACGTAGGAAACCTTTACAAATAACTGAAACAACGAAAGTAAGCAAACTGAAGCTCCCGAAAACATTTTGGTCCCAAAAAACCCCTTGGACCCGAACCGAAACATGGGAAGGATCCAACTTGAAAGAGCCCTATCATATTATGGGCTAGGAGGGCGTGGAAAGGCGCCTTTCAGTGCCTTCGCTATTTGAAGCTGGAAGCGCCACCGAGCAACAAGGAAGAGGTCATTCCTTCAGTCACTGGTGTTAGCATTTAGGTGAACAAAGGGAGTTTGACTCGCTTGGATAAAACTTTCGTTGGCTTTTTCAACGGCGAAGACGGTTTACCCAGTTTTGTGCACGTCTGGGTTCGCTTATTCGCTGACAAACCCGCTTCCCTTTCCGGTCGGAGGAAGGTAAGCCTTAGCGTTTGTAAAATCCTAGCTGGTGTTTTACAAGAAGAACTACTCATCTTCCCGTTAAGCTGCTTCCAACGATAGCCATTGTTTAGTTGCTTAATTATGATTTTGCGATACATCGAGCCCATTTAACGTCTCAAACGCCTTGCTTCGATGTCCTCGCGTGGTTTATTTGTGAAAGTGGAGCGAGTAGTAGAGCTTGGCGAGCTGAGCTATTCGATTTCATGTCTGTTTCACTAAATCGAACGTGTTGTTTATACGTTCTTTCCTGTTCAATAATTCCATATAATTGAATTACTTTAGTGATTTTAACGCTAAGGTAAGAAGGACGAGCTGAAACCACTTATTCCTATAACCACTCATAAGAATTTGTAACGTCGAAACAGTCGAACACAGCTGCACAGCTTATTTATGTTTCGAAACACTCGTGTTCAAGCGTGTCATTTGTCTCTGGTATCTACAATTGGTTTATACTCTACTATTACTTCCTTGTGAAATGCAAATGCCCCCACATAATGCCCCCACATAATGCCCCCAAATGTTATCTTCATTTCTCTTTCCATTAAGCTTTCTATGGCTCGTTACCAAATTAGGATTGATTTATAGCAAACCGATCGCTCACAAAGTGAGAGGAGACTTAGTAATTTCCAAGCTGCTCAAAACTTTCATTTACATTTTGTTCCCTGGACAAAAAGCATTTATTAAAAAAAGCTTGAATTTTAAATTGACACGAGACAGTTCTAGTTTCAGTTACTAGGTATATGCTTGTACAAGTAAATCTTTTAATTTATGAAGTTCGTTCATTGTTAATTCCAGTACATCAATTTTAATGGTTTTTGCCCACCTCTTACATCTGATAAGTGTCATTAATTTCTCACCTGATCTTACTGTACTGTTATAGGACACACGAAAGTGCTCTAACCAGCCTCACATGATTTGTTTTACTATTTTATTATTTTTATTTATTTATTTATTTGGGAAAACACAGACATGGCACTAAGTCTTTTTTGGAGGGGATCCATCAAATAGATCTAGCCAAAAAACAAATTACCAGAAAAAAATCTGCTTTGCAAAAATTTACTTCATGATGTAGTAGTTATTGCTAGAACAAAACTAAAGATGAAATGAAATGTCATTACAAGTCAGAAAAAACAACCACATTAGATGACTTAGAAGGATGTTACAGAAAAAGTAATTTTTGTTTGTACCATGTGCTTTGTACCATTACATGTGCTTAGATTATCTTGTTTATTAAAAATCTTTCACACACATATAGACTGTGAGCAGTCTCTCTTTTTCTTCAGATTTAGTGAGAGGAGTGTGCACGAGCGTTGAGCTCAGCGAAGCTGTGAGATTTGAGAAACGAGGGCAGCAGCCCAAGAAGAAAAACGAGAGACTGCTCATAGCTAGAGCAGATGAGTAATAATAAACATAGGCCTCACAACACCAATTATGATTAGCTGATACTAGAGGTGTTGACAACAAATTGTCAGTAATCAAAACTGTGGACAAGATGATGATGGCTGAAGCACTGCACTAATGTCTGTTATGTTTCCCAAAAATACGAATGTTAGATACGGAGCTAGAGTAAAGAAAAGCGTTAGAAGTTCTCATGTTGGGACTAGACGTGATCACAAATATAATATTAAAATCTTCACTAAGACTTAACCATAGTAGCAATTGACAAGGAACACTTTAGTTTCAAAGCTGCTGTCCTGCTTTAGAACTTGTAAAAGAAAGTGGCATGGACTGGAAGAATCTCAGACTGTTTAGCAATTACCAATGGATGAACTACAGGACATCTCGCTATGGTCCAAATACTCGCTTTATATCTCATGCAAAAAATCGGCACCGAAAGAATGTCAATATTGACTGACTTACAGCACAATTCTCCATAGTTGGCTTGGCTTTGGTTAAGCTACAATTAGGATATGTAGAACACTATTCCGTGAGAATTCAACATCCTGCAAACAACAAAAGAGCTAGGCCTAGGGTGATCCTATTGAAAACATACACCGCTGTAAATGACTTATCAATATGTGAGAAAAAGACTACAGTCCCAGACAAAAATAGTTGGGACACTTTAACCAAATGCTGTTTTTTCCCTTCTCGTGCTCCCCTCGTCCCTCTCAAAGTTGTTTATCGCGGTTTGGTCACCAAATCTTGTACACCAACATTGAGGGGACAAGGAGACCCCAAAGTGTCCCAACCATTTTGACTGAGACTGTGTTTTTGAGGAATTTTAGTTATGTGACTCCTCGTTGGCTCTAGTGGCGGGAAATCGCTAGGCAGGTATATGCACGTTTCGGAGCCATTTTTTCGGGAAAAACATTAAAGATTTCAAGGATAGAAAGAGAGAAGACAATTAATAGAGGAAAAAAGTCTTTCTACGTATATAAAAAGCTTTCTACGTATTAGGGTTAAAGAGTGAACAATGGATGAGTCAAAACTGCACGCATTATTTCGCAGGCTGTGTATCTTGCCGCGAATATCTTGTACCGGTGGAGACACGATTGGACAGGTCACCATAACGGGTCACCATACTATCCAGGGCGTTTTCTAAGAGCTCTCTGGTATATATAATGGATTAAGAAAGAAAAGGATAAGGTACTTTCATACTCAATTGAAATAGCCAAGGTTTATATCGCCTTGATACATGTAAGACAAGTTATTAAAACTTTGATCATGGTGACACGATTGTTCGCTGAAAGAAACTTATAAATATCTTAATTGAATTAATGACCCGTGTACACGTTGAGTAGAACACTTTTTTGGAGGTTTCAAGGATAGGTAGTGTCCTCGTTTTATATGATTCATGTTTTGTACCTCAAGTCCCACATTTATGGCACAGTAGTTTGTTTTAGAGTTATTCAGGAAGGTGTATATTTGGGGTAAAGAATGAGAACCGATGTCACCATTTGGCGCAAGGCCAAATTAACATATGTTGTAAACAACTCATAAAAAGTTGTCGATTTCACAGCAGTAGCCTGGAATATCATTAAGAAACTTTGGCGTCAGACCAAACAGTTACACTATTGTTGGACATCCTTTTTACGCGCTTGTAGTCAATAGTATCTTTAGAAATTTAGAAAGCGGGATACTGTTCTCGCTGATAGGTCTTGGGAATAATCCTGGCTTGTTGCATTTTCCTCCAAACTGAGGTAAAGTTTCCCCCTTTCTCTCGTAATCGCTTAATCGCTCTTTCAGCTGTCTTTCGCCTCTTGCCCTTAAGTTAGAAATGCGTCCCTTTGAACCTTGTTCCTACACTCTTTCTTGGCAAAGAGGCCTTCTCTATTATTCTCCACACATTTTTTTTAGAAATATGGCACATTCGAGTGCCTCTCTGTATATGAAAACCCTGAATCTTACGTAGATAGTATGCACGTGCTATATTGTCACGCTATCAATCGGGCACTAGAAAGCTATTTGTGTACGGTTTAGTGCACACTCAGTTCCTTTTATTTTACAATACTCTACTCTGCCCAAGAAATTTCTGCGAACTGGTCATTCTTTGTGTTATGTTGTTATGCCCAAATAACTTAGTTCACTGCTATAGAAACGTTCGCGAAACACAATGGATACCCAACAAACCAAAAGCCCGTCGCTTGTGACTGACCTACAGATTAACCTCTGTATCTGTCAACACGCCTTCAAATTCCTCCCTGACACAGCCTCAGACAAAAATAGTTGGGACACTTTAACCAAACGCTGTTTTTTCCCTTCTCGTGCTCCCCTCGTCCCTCTCAAAGTTGTTTATCGCAGTTTGGTCACCAAATCTTGTACACCAACATTGAGGGGACAAGGAGACCCCAAAGTGTCCCAACCATTTTGACTGAGACTGTAGCTTCATGACCTCTAAATGTGAGACTAGCGACCAAAATTAAGGTTTGCTCAGTCAATTCTTTTAGAATTGACTCTTTGCACTGTAGAACTTATATGTTAAAAAGAAAAGAAAGAAAACCCCGTAAAAACTTCTGGTGTTCAAGCAAACTCTAAGGTCACATTTCATGTGCTTGGCCTGTCAACTTTTTTTCAATATTGGATACGGTTAATTAGATTTCACTTATACACCTAAAAATCACTAGACCATGAAACATTGTTCTCTCAAGCTTTGGTGGTAGTCTCTCTTTTTTTGTGCCTCTCCTGTCTCATGTCTTCAGTCATGCGGGAGGTTATTTGAGTGTCTCACTCGCTTTTGGCTCAACAGGCTGAGAAAAAAGAGAGGTAATTCATTTTCGTGTTTATCAAATCACTTAACATGAACAAAAAAGTAACTTTGGGAGCAGTTTCGGCCAAAGGTATGCAGAATTTAGGGAGAGATATAGCTGAGAGGCAAACTACCAGTGAATTTAACCAGCTGAAAATGAACTTACCAAATGAGTGCAGTGAATATGTAATGTCGTAGTCCAAAATAGTAAACCAATCAGATTACTTAGAATGCCAAGATCACTGATTGTATATACTAAAATAATATAGTGAAGCACACGTGATTGTTGTTTGATAAGATCATCATTATTATTTATTTATTTATTTATTTATTTATTCACTTTTTTTTGTTATTACCAGTTCATGTCAAGCATCCTGTTATGGGGAACCTGCTTAGACTGTTAACAAGGGAGGATCAGGATTCAAGTGGAGGCAAAGGAGACATATTCTTAGATTTTGAAAGTAAGTATTTATTGAGCTCAGCACTCCGTTGAAGGGCATTGTTAGTTATTGGCCATGTAAAGGTTGCAGATGAGACTGGATTGGTGTTACGGGCCTGCAAAATTTTTTTTACTTTTACAGGACTCCTGATAAGGAGCGTGGGTGTGGGACAGCACAATTAAGAAAAGCCTGCTCAAATCTGGCACAATTAATTCCTACAAATCCACTCAATATTACTGAGTGATTGACTTTTAGAGTGTGCAGAAAGAATCATTTCACCAAGATTTTTGGAAACTTTTGGGCACATTTCGTAAGCCATTTCCTTTCTGAAGCTAGTGACTCACAGATCAGAATTTGTCTGTCAACTGATGTGAAGCCCTTGTTCAACAAATGTGGAGTTACAGTGTATCACGTCACTGTATCGTGCCATTGTTCAACAATGCCAAACATTGTGAAGTGAGAGATTAGCAAATCAGAGATGCCAACCTCTGGAGATCTAAAATCTGGAGAAATTTGGATTTATTTTTTGGAGTGGACGTTTTCATTGATGTTTCCTTGGTACGTGTCATATTCAGTTTCGCAAGATCTCTGTTTAAGCTGCCTTGTATTGCCTTCAATAAAATTGTTGGTGATTCATTGAAATTACTGCATGTGCGTGTAATTGCCTGGATATCATTGAAAATTTTCACTTAAAACCTTAAATAATTATTCCCTTATTTGTATTACTATTGAGTATGTGAAGTTAACATTAAGTGCCCACTGCAGGACGCTGCATGCTCGGGTACCCAACAGTAAACGTTATAATAGTTTTCCAGTCTAAAAACAGAAGGTACTAAAATCTGACTTTCATTACTCCTAAATCTTAAATGACGGCTTATATTTAACCTTAAAATTGGGTCACAAACAGTGTCAATGACAGTACAGATTCAGGTGGCAAACTCTCTGACTGTGGTAGGTGAGTCAAAACCTACTGAGCAGTTTATCTATAAGTTCTACTACCATGAAACCTTCTCAAGACACAGCTACCCTTAACTGACTGGAGACCGCCCTCCCCCCTCCCCCTAACACAAACATCTTTTAAAATGTTACTTTTTAAACAGATTAACCCAAAACCTCCAATCGATTCACAAGTTGGCTCATAGAGCCCTTTGATTTATGTATGTACTGTAACTATATATTTTTTTAACGTAGATGCCTCTCCCACTGAGCCAGAGCAGAGAGTTTATGATGTGGTAAAAAGTGTATTGGATGAAGCACATCGGATTCTCCAAGAGTTACGAAGTTATCAAGGTGCTAATGAGGAGATAAGACAAGTAAGTAAATTTGCATATTATGTTTTTAATTGCAGACATGAGGGATGTCACTACGATTTGAAGTTGCCAGGTAAAGACAACAATTAGGAGGGAAATAAATCAGCTAGGGATTTCTTTTGGTTCTATTTTTCCTCTATTTTCCTATGAAAGTAGCTGGGGGAAATCTCCGCCCCCTGCCTCTTAATGACAGCCCTGAGACATTCAAAAAACTTTTCATACTCGCTGTGCAAGTCTTCCAAAGGTGTGTGAGAAAAAAGAAATCAGACCTTAGAACCCAAAAAACTCATGCCCCCAAAACAGTCAGACTCCCTTGATGTCTTGAAAATCAGACCCTAAATCAATGTTTTCAAATATTGCAATGTTAGAATGCATATAAGGTATTTTTCTTGGAGGAAGGTGGGGGGGGGGGGGGGGGGCGTGGGGGCGTTGAGCTTGATACTTTTGTCATGTCACAATCTTGTTATGGCCAAAGGGTGTGACTTGTTTGTTTCAACAGTACATGTACATGTACAGCTGTAGCTATCTCATGACATAGCAGAAGTATTATGCAACACACCTCTCCTTTCCACAGTAATAATAGTTTACAGTTGACTCTCTCTTGACGGACACCTCTGTAAAACGGACACCTAGAGTTGGTCCCTGCCTTTCTTTACTCCTTTTATTTGACTCTTTATGAGACGGACATCTCTCTAAGATGGACACTTAGTACCGGTCCCAAAGATGTCTGTCTTAGAAAGAGTTGACTGTATTATTTTTTCACGAAAATCTGGTAGTAGTAATTGTCACTAAAACTTCAAAAATTATTGTTAGGTAAAGTTAAAATTACTCAATATGACAGCTTCAAAGCAAGTAGTTTTTCACATTACTGATTATTTGAAAACACTGATTTAAGGGTGTGAGTTTTAAAGACATCCAGGGGGTCTAAGTTTTTTGGGTGCCTGAGGTCTGTGATATACAGGGTTCACATGCATGCACCTTGAAAATCGCCTGAAGTCCTTGAATTTTAAAATAAAAATTCAAGGCCTTGAAAGTCCTTGAATTTCAATGCCAACTAAATAGTGTAAGGAGAACTGCAAAGGAAAAAGAGCAAACACAAAGACCTTCGGGATAAAGTTCTCCTGATGCGGAAGAACTAAAAAAAGACATGGAATCAAGGCTCTTTTCTTGCGCTGAAGGTAGTCCTTGCAAAATGCGAAATTTGTCCTAGAAAGTCCTTGAAAAGTCCTTCAATTTTTTGTCCAAAAAAACCCTACAAGCCCTGGATATACATGTACATGTACATGGCACACATCCAAATGTTTGTACATGTATTGAGGTGACCTTATACTGGGGGTAACCCTAATAACTGATGTCTCAGTCAGTCCTATGAGGAGTTGTAGGACCCTCCAAAGTGTTGTAATTAGAATCACTGTCATCATCACTGTCTTTGTGACCACTTGGTTCATTAGAATTCAAGTGTAAGAAATTTATAGCCTCTTCAGCTTGTTTTGCTTCCTCTTCCTGTCTTACAGCTTCCACAAAATAACCTTGTACCCTTTCTGTGAAAAAACCTCTTATGTTGACTTGGTTGCGTTTTCTCTTCCTCGGATTTTCTTCTGCCTTGACAAATCAGTGAAACGACATCTTTTTGCAATGTTGGAAATAACTCTTCAACAATCTTCTCATGCTATGTGCCATGTGCCATTTTTTGGAAAGGACCTGGTACCAAGATTAGACTCACTTTCATGTGAGGTTACTAAGCTTTATGTTTGCAAGATGGTGAGCACGAAACTAGTGCTCAAAACAAGACCTTTATTTCATCTGCATGAGCAATAATTCCGATGACAATATTGTAAACAGACAGGTATTTATTTTATTATCAGAAAATGAAACATATTGCTCAATTTTACTGTGCCAGATCTTATTCCTTTTGGGTACGGCTTTGCAGTTAGTCGAAGGACAACCAAAATTTAGCCGGCGCTTAGCGACATCCCTTGACAAGCTGCAGCTAGCATTTATGAGCCCAAGAGTAATTTTAACTAGCCTGAACTTTTTGTTTTTTAATGAGCAGGATTGATTACAGGTCTTTGGTAATTTTTATTCCCGTAAACAAAACTTCACTGGAACAGAATTCACTAGCCAAATAACAAATTCCACTCGTCCCGGGCTATCGAACACAACTTTCTTTGCACACTGTTTAAGTGACACAGCTTAACTTCATACAACAAAACTGATACTTTGCATTTGCATCTGCCTTCTTGGCTTTTGAATGTACCAATTTTTTGATACATGTAGAGTTAAAACAATCCCATAGTAGCTTGTTCCAATGGCTATGGGCTGGTGACTACATTATATTAATTTTTTCCCCTACTTTCCATCTTCCTGCCAAGGAAATTAAGGTTTTAATTCTAATTGTTGTAAAGTCCATCTGCTCGTCTTTCAAGCAATTAATGTTAATAATATGTGCGTGATGTTTTTAGTGTTTTCCACCTTTCGTTTTTCCAAACTATATTTAGTATTGTATTTAACAAGACGAAGATAGATGGTAGGTTTGGAGAGATTAACTGGTTCATTCCATATTTGGCTGCAGGCAATTTCAAATGCGTTTGATGAACAACTTCAAGAATTAGCTTGGAAGGCAGTGGTACCTCTTGTTGGAAAACTGAAAATGTTTTATGAGTACGGTTTAGAAGTTGGTAAGTGACATAACTTTTCACTGTAGCTACACACCTGAGGATAGACTGAGAGAGAGAGTTGCATGAGAGTAGTTGTGTGTTTGCACCCAAAATCCTCTCTTCACTATTATTTTATGCTTATTCAACCTTTTTGTTGAACCTCAATGTGTGACTACCTCCCATGAGTGACCACTTCTCCAAAACACCATAACCTTTTCCCAGTTGAAGGATTACAGTTGTAACCTCTTGAAACTCACCTCCTCCTGTGACTGCAACCACTTTTAGAGGATAACCATTTTTATTGTTTCTAAACTCTTGAAAGGGACTTCTTAATGTATAGTCTGATCGATCTCTATATTTGCTGTATGTACAATGCTGTTCTATATGTGTTAACTTAAACATTGCATGCAAAAAATATATTTCATAAAGTGGATGAGTCCCGACTGCTTCTCAGAAGAGAACCCCTGTGATTCAATTCTCGTTAGCATCCACTTCCTGTTATCAACCACAACAGGGTTTGTACAGGTCATGGAAAACCTGTAAAGTGATGAAATTTGAGATTCTCATTTTCCAGGCCTGGAAAGTCATGGAAAATTAAAGCTATGTCTGTTAGATTAGTTGCTGCAATGGTCTTTTTTCATTTAATACTTGACCCTGCAGCTCCTAAATATGCTTTTCATTTATTCGTTATTCCATATATTTATAAACTGTACTGTCTGTTGTGTTTGTAGAGTCTGTTTTGCCGCAACTTCTTCATGCACTTTGTTCTGGACCAGAGACACCACTGGAACACCTTGAACGACAGCAGGTACCATTCTCTCTGATTTAATCCCCCTCCACCTTTCTACAAACTTTCTTTTTTGTTTGTTTGTTTGTTTTCACGAAGGGCAAAAACAACTTTGAATTCCTACTAGACTGCAAAATGTTGCACATTAACACCCAGCTGTAAATGTCCAGTTAGATTCCAATATTGTGCTAAGGTGTTTATCTTAAAATTAACAAGATAAAAGAGTACTATTTGTATTTCAGGGCTGTAATTTCTGCCATCACAATGTCTAAATAAGCTGGTTTCCTTTTGAGACAAGAAACGATTGGAATCAGTTTGGTGCTAGGACTATTTCCATGGCGTCCAAAAGTTCTTTTTTTAACAATAAATCATGAAAAAAATGGTGTTACTGTGGATATCAGAAAGCAACAACAGCACAGTATTCATGTAACTTTCCCCTGTAAAAACAGGTGCCCCAAAAAAAACACTCCCTGCCACCCCCCCCCCCCCCCCCCCCACTCTAAAATTGCAGTCTCAATTGGGGTGTGGTTTATCTTTAAGAACACTTTGAGCAGAAGCTGTAAATTTCCTTGAATTGTGGGAAACATTTTACTAGAGAAAGCAATACTGATGATTTTCATGTTCATAGACATGCCCTTTTTCACGAAAGTTTGGGGCTTAAATTTTTTGGCGGATATCCAGTCATCTTGACAACCAATCTTGATCAGGAAAGAGCATTATCATATGGTATTTTTTGTCCTTCTCTGACAGGCACTTGCAAAGCAGTTTGCAGAAATTCTCGACTTTACACTTACATTTGATGACTTAAAGGTAATTTTAGGCATTACTGTTCCTCCTTGATGTAGGTTGTTAAGGGAAAGGAACTGGGAATTCATGTATTCATGGCATTACATGTATAAAATTCTGAAAATTAATCACCACCCCGCAGACAAGTATAAGGAATTTCAACCATAATGCTATTTACTGTATAGAGATTTATGGTGTCATCCACTTTTTGAACATTTGGGCCATGGCTGTTAGAACTGATCTTGTCAGCTTAAAGCAACATTATATTAGTTCCATGAGCAGACGAGCAGTGTAGTCATCATGCCCATGTGGAATTCGTGTGAAACATTGGCTCTTCTAATGGTTTATTTTCATTAACATTTCAGATGACAAATCCAGCAATTCAAAATGATTTTAGTTACTACAGGAGAACACTAAGCAGAAGAAAAATGGCCAATGCAGTAAGATGCTTACACTTTTATTGTTGTTGTTGCTTACTTTTATTATTGTGGCTGGGTCAAATACCCCAAAAATTACAAAAGTAAAACCCCTTCATTTTAAACCACCTAAATCCTGAAACAGCATAGGGCATGGTTACTTTTTGAAGCAACACATGAATATTTTAAAAAACTGCTAGTTTCTGATCTCTGTTTGAGACTTTAAGAATTCATCATATATAATTAGGAAATTGAGTAATTTTAATTTTCAGGGATAGAAACCTTGTACCAGATTATTTAAGCCATATCGCATTCTTGTTCTACACTTTACAAGGGCTATATAGATGTAATTATTAGTCATCTGTATAACACCAAAGACAATTTCTTATGATAGCCCGAAAAAATAAATTTCATAATTCAGTTCGTTGAACAGGAATTGAGAAAACACCAGTAAAATCGTCAAGCATAAGATTTCATTTTGTGAAATTTGAGGCTTTCGAAGTCCTTTTTTTTTTTTGAGCTCCTATAAGAAACTTTTCTTTGGAGTTATTTCATACAACTTATTACATTAAGGGATATACAGTAAATTCTACTGTATATCCCTTGAAAAGTGTGAAAAAGAATGCAATATGCTTGAAATTATTCTAGTACAAGGTTTTGTCCAGTGAAAATTGAAATTACTCAATTTCCTATTGGATTTCATCTTACACCTGTAATTTCTTTTGTTCACTTTTTGCTGTGGGCTGGGGAGGGGGTGTTGGCTGCGGGAGAATGAGTAGTTTGCCAAGTTTTCTTTTTTTTTGCTGTTTCTTAAAGTCTATGAATTAATTTATTACCAACATTCACTGTGTTTTACAGGATGATGACAATGAAGGAATTCAGGTTTCAAATGAAATGGCCAACAGGATGTCCCTATTTTATGCTTATCCCACTCCTATCTTAAAAATCCTCAGTGATGCCACATCAAAGTTTGTCACAGAGGTATGAAGTGCTCATTATAAGTTTCTTAAGTACAAATTCTCCAAACTGATCTCTATACATTTTCTTAAAGAGTAAGTTGAGAGAATTTGATGAAAGACCAAAGCATTTTCTCTTGGGTGATCAATTTATTAATTCTCATAACCAAATCTCTTGACAATCAATGGATATGGTTAGGAGAAAATTGATGTTGGACACCATTGGGACTTGAAGGGTTAAAGTACACATGGGCAACGGACTGTTTACAGTTTAGGCGCATATCCACACCCGTTTCAACTAGAAATCAGTCAGATTTTTCATAATAAACATTTTTCCAAAGTTCAAATCTGGAAAAATGGTTTGGACAGAATTTGTCCAAACCATTTGATGTTCTTTTTCTTTTTTGTAGCTTTTCTTCCAACTTCCAGGCATTAGAAATAATAATATTAATAATCTGCTTCATCCAAGGAGAATGAAACTAGCCAATATCCTGTCTCAGTGACTCAGAAACCCAGGAATAGGAAAGGGGACTTTAGGGAGTTAAAATCTAAAAACTTTCTTAGGGAAGCATTGTCTGATGATCTTTTGAAACTTATCAGTTGTACGCTCTTTAACAATTTTCTTTTTGTTTTTCCCTTTTTCAGAACAAATCTATTCCCATAGAAAATACAACAAATTTCCTTAGTGTGTTAGCAAATCTATGCAGAACAATGCTAGAAGATCCGTGAGTACTTTATGTTCTTTGCTCTACTAATTGACAATAAATTTAAATTCAACATAGGGTGTTGTGTTGTGTTAAAATGTGCAAAACCTTGAAGCCATGAATTGTAACTTAAATGTCTTTGTTTGTATTTTGCTTAACACCCATTAAGTCGTGAGTGGCTGTCACGAATGGTTTTGCATTTCCTTTGTGCACCACAGCCTAAACAGCAATACACAATGTTCACCATGAGTGTACTATTAAATTCTCTGCCAATATCAATTCAAGTCGTAGGCTTCTTATAATTGTTTTTTTTTTTTTGCGGCATAATCACAAAATCTTGTTTGTCTCTTGTAGGGAGTTTCCCTCGAAAATCGCAAACAAAGAAACGTATCTTTTTTGTCTTCGTGTAATGGTGAGTTGCTCCTATAATACAATACTTTTCAAGAACATAATGTTCAAGCTCCTGTTTAGTGATTCTGGGTTTTAACCCTTCACCTTGCTTTGAGGAGATTCAGTAAGGTGATTTTAACAAAGGAACACAACTACAGCTGAATGAAAAAAACGTGGTAAATCTTCAAGTGGCAGTCAAGTCAGTTCAAACTGCCTTACCGAGGGTTAGTTGGAGTTTTGGTGGCCAAGCGGCCAACGTTTTGAACTTTGGATCCGCAGATCCAATTTCAAGCCTCACCAACAGTTTGTTTCCTTAAAAAGAAACATTGCTCCACTTAATCTCTCTTCACCAATGCGGTCCCCCTGACATCAAGGACTAAGCCACCCAAAGGTCAAAATGCGCCATTTTCCCAGCCTTGCTTGGGAGGGGAGGGGACAGGGGGTCGCTAAATTTTCCATTTGTTTTGTCCAAGATTGCAGTCTTGGACAGATTAAAATGGAACAGCAAACCCCTCATCCCCCCAAACTATCAAGGATGAAACCACCCGAAGTCCAAAACGCGCCATTTTCCCATCATTGATTTCTTTGTTGTTGTTGTTGTTGTTGTTTGGTGGGGGTGGGGGTGGGGAGTGGTTTCCGTTTCCGTTTACCTTCTCCAAGATTGTAGCCTGCCTAGCAGTAGCAGTTTGTCGAGGCGAGTTCATCAGCTTTCGTGAAATAACTCGATCGGAAACGCGCGCTAGGCAAGCTGTAATGAATCTCGTTTAAAAATACTAGTTTGTGGAAATGTGTAATTGAAATGAAATGTATTTTTTCCAGGTTGGTCTTATAATTCTTTATGATCATGTACATCCCATAGGAGCATTCGCTAAAAACTCAACTATAGATGTAAGTTTATTATTTAAATCTACTTCTAATAATTTTTATTATTCATTCGAAATATTTCTCCGTTTCTGATTAGCGAAAATCCCACTCATTCCTCATAACAAGCTACTGTCGACCAAATTTGGAAGAATTTTGCGATTTGTCAAAAATGACGTCAATTGTGCAGCAAAATTGATAGATCATTGAACCGCTAACCGAGAAGACCTGAGGACGAGGTTGAGTTGTTTTGGCAGTGAGTACAAAATGACGGAACATTTCACTCGTTTCACAAGGAAGAAATGGGCGAACTATTGGCTAGAAATATAGTAAGAACAGCAAGAAGATAACTTGACGGACACCATCTGCTATTTGGAGAATATTTGCAGTACTGAGCAACCCTTTATCTCCTAAACTTGCCGATAAACAAGTAACTGAAGATGAACTTAAAATCGATAGAGGTTTGCATGTATTAGCTTGTTTTTAAACTAGGAATTATTTTGAATGGTCAATAAAACAACTATTGAATTCGGCTTTCGTATAATCTGAAGAATTATGGAGATCTCAGAGGGTGTTCAGTATCCGCCTAGGCCTACTCCATAATTTTTCAGATGATACTCAGCAGCCTCATCCAATTTGTTAATTATCCATCCACATGAAACCTCTTTGGTGGTCGGACTTTCGCGCGGCACCATTTCGTTTGACATTCTCTGTTTAACTGAGATTTGGTTTTTCTCTTTAATCAGTGTCTGAAAGGGCTTAAAAAGAGTTTCTTTAAGTCCGTTTTTGTTGGGTTGTCTCGTGAATTCGCCATATAAAAAGTCGACTTTTGTGCCAGTCTAGGGCTTGAATAATATGTAGTCCCAGAAAATATCCATACCGCCCACCCCTTCCCTTACGGACGGCGATGGAAATTCCTAGGGAAGCGGGGTCCAACAGGACGCAATTTCCGAAGGGGTGGGGAGTGGCTTCTCGAGGTCTTTTTTCCGAGGCTGGTGAGTTATCAAAAAATAACAGCCTCTCTGTTGAGCAAGCTAGGAGTTGTACTGTTAACGGTCTTAAAATAAGAATTATTGTTTTGATTGATGATATTTTATTAACGGTCGGCTGAAGTTTGTTTTTCACGGCTTATGCGACAGATAGTTGTCCTTGGGGTCTAAATCAAAAGTCCCCTCTGAAGGGGGGTGCGGGGGTGGGGGTATGGATATTTTCCGGGAATACACAATTACAAGGACTCTCAATATTAATGAACACTCATGGTAAACAATTTTAAACTGTTTACTATGAACCCTGCATTAGTTTGAGTTGATAGATATTGTGGGCTTAAGTTTCGAAAGCAATTGGTCACACGTATTTTCATCTGCTTTTCTAACCAACAAGAAGCAATTATTTTCCTGGGCTTTCACTTGGGGCAGGCCAGGGGCTGGGGATTACCCCTGGCTACTATAAAGAGCATGATCTCCGGCTACTTTCGCAGGAAAAAAATGAAAATAGGACAAAAAAGAACATCTTAGCTTTTCAATTACCTGTCTACTTATAGGCCATTTCCGAGTTCCCCCGGGCCTCTGTTTCAAAACGAGGGTAGGTGCTCAGCCGTTGATATGGAAATCATTTTTCATTCTCATGCAAATAAAACTCATTTTCACAAGAAAGGTTGTGCAACTAGCCCCTTTTTGAAAGTGAGGGTTTTTGGAACTCGGAAGTGTCCTACTGCATGTACCTGGCATTTTGAAATCTTTCTGGAAACCCTTATTGTTTTTTCATAAAGAAAAAGCTTTCAAGATAATTATATGGGACCATAACGTCTTGATTTCAGATATACGTTGTGCTTTATTTAATTTTTTTTTATCGTATGTAACTTGTTAATGATGTCTGGTTTTGGTATTACAGATAAAAGCAACAATAAAAGTGTTAAAAGATCAACAACAAGGTTCGGTAGATGGTCTCCTTAATGCTTTACGGTAAGAATGCTTAGATCATACTTCTAAACACTTCTGTAAGATTGCTATGGTAAGGACACACAATTATCAAAAAAGGAAGAATACAGAGACCATTGCTTTCATAATGTTATAGACCAAACTAGTCCTAGGTTAACCTGAATTTCATCCGATTACTTCGAGTCGTTATTACTGGAGAAAACGACTCGAAGCAATTGGATGAATTTCAGGCTAGTCCTAGGTGTTATGTTCTTTAAATTTATCCAGGATACCCTGGGTACCAGAGATTTTTTTTCGCGTGTGGCGGGAATCTTCGGTGAATCTTCGGGAATCTTCGGTGCCGGCGAAAGGCTGCCTTATCTTCGGCCGTAGACCGAGGCCACGAGCATGACAAAGTCCGAAAACCGCGCAGGAAAAATCTCTGGCACCCAGAGTATATCCAGGGCTGTGGCCTGACGAAAATCTGTACCAAGGAATGTAAATTAAGCTTTTTATTGTGGCGCCGCCCAAATAGAGTAATCGAGTTCGCTTGTCGTTTGATTCAAACTCAAAAGAGTACGAACCCTAAAAGAAAAACGTGTACTAGCAAATCACAATGTTTTATTGGTGTTTGTTATACACCTGTCTAGTTTATTAAAAAAAGGCCCGGACTTATTTTAACCAATCACAAAACTGGTGATAGCAATGCAAACCAAAACAGTCACGAAATTACTTCGACACTCTTATGAGAAATACCTTTATCGTTCTCTGTGGCTCCTTTGGGATGATCCGGATTAGGATTGGCCGTTTTTACACTATAGGACCATTATCCGTCCAGACGGATAATGCATCTGTGGCTGTTTTTATACTACAGTCGTATTATCTGTCTGGGCGAACTTGGGCAAACATTTGAAGTAAGACGTCTTGAACGACGCACTACGAAAGGTACTGAGTTCGTCTGGACGCATAATGCGTCTTGTGCCCGTCCTTATACTTGAGACTCGTAACCAGACGAACTACAAAGTGTTTGCCCAAGTTACCGCGGCAGCCTTAGCTCAGTCGGTAGAGCGCTTGACTGCAGAGCGGGAGGTAGCGGGTTCGATTCCCTGGACCGGACCAATACTCAGGGTCTTAAAAATAACCGAGAATTGAAGGTACTGCCTTAACGGCAGGACCTTCGCGTGGCTCGGTTGACCACGTAAAATGGCGGTCCCGTCACCGGTAGGAGACGTAAAAAATAGTGTCCTCAATAGTGTCCTCAAATAAAGTGCCTTTTTTTTTCGTCTTGACGGATGGTGCGTCCTTGGTATAAAAACGGCCATTCATGATCCAAGATCACTCGGATCATGGTGCATCAATTCGACACTTTAGAAACGAGAAGGGCGCTTTCCATTCAACAAAAATTCCGGTTTGAAATTTCTGAAAACCCACTTGCCCCAATGGAACGATACATGCCGGTTTCACAGACCTGACCCAAGCCACCACATGTTACTGTTTGGTTATTGCTCTTGTAAGCAGGACGCAAAAGAGCAGTACTGGGCCAACAGTGTTTTCAAATGAAAAGGGACATTTTGGTCCGACCGACAGAAATGACCGGACCGGTCAAACTGCACCATCTTCAAAGGTTGTCCCAAGTATTCCGGTCGGACCGAACGGATGGTCCGTTCCATTTGATTTGTAACCGAAATTTCCGGAATTTTGGGCTGAATGGAAAGTGCCCGTTGTTTCAGCTTTTTGTTTAGCATTCGTAATTAGATCATCTAATCAAGGCCCCCTTTCTTTCTGGTTCTAGGTATAGTACGAAGCACTTAAACGATGATACTACGCCAAAGAACATCAAAGCCCTTCTTGTTTGAGAGATCGTCCGTTGAAATTATCATGAAGGCTCTGGGTGATGGCCGTGCTGCTAAAAATAACGCTGAACGTTGCAGGCAGAATGTATCCAGGGTTGATATATAAAACTTCTAACACTCTATCTACTTAAACGCAACTTAAACATTAATTGATTTCTTTCCACTGGGAACCAAGATCAAAACTTCCTCCATCAACACGTGTATTGTCTTATATTGGGGTCGCCTTTCGCTGTTATCTGGTGTTTTTTTGTATAAATAACGAAACTACGTGGCCGCTTTTTTTTGCGAGCAAACTCTTTAAGATTGCAGAAAAAGCCAAGATCAGGCCATTGCTGACATTGTACAATGCGGGACTGAGAGTTGTCGGGCGGGCGGGCGAGCGACGGGTGAGCAAGTCGAGTGAGAATAATTGAGTTAAACTAGTGTGAGCCAAGAGGAAATTGGGAAAAAACGCGTTTGTTTGGTCAACGTTGGGCACGGTACATCGTTTAAGGCCTTTTTTCTTTTTATTTACTAGAATTTAAGTTACTTCTTTCGTTGGAATCGTAGGCAACAAAGTATAAGTGTAACTATATTTCCATTGTGATTAACAAATCGACCACAATTTTCCATGGTCTACGGTCTTATAGAATGACGTCATAAAATGTTCAAACCTCAAGTGGAACCACAAGCCGCAGGCGAGTGGTTTCACTGCAAAGTTTTGAACATTTTGTGATGTCATTTCTATGGTCTAATAGAGTGTAGACCATGGAAAATTATGGTCGATTTGTTTTTCACAATAACATTTATTTTTTTACGAAAAACCAAAAACAAAACAACCCACACTGCATGACATGTTACGTCATTTCCATGGTCTATACTCTCATAGACCATAGCTCTCGACCAATCAGCGCGCGAGGCTTCGCTCAGTTAATGTAAAACAAAATATTGAGCATTTTCGTTGAAGATTCAAAAGAGAGCAAAATTCTTGTTGATGTTGACAAATAGCGCGGACAAGTTTGCAGTTTCCAAACACAAAAACCTTTTTCAGTAAACCAACAGATCCAACTTTAAAACTGAAAATGACAATATTGGTTTTAAGTACTTTTCTTATCCTTTGTAAATTTCCCTCGGAATCAAAGTCTCGCCGACGCTAGCCGTACAACTCGTCCACTCGACAAACTGAAAAGGGATTGTTAGCATTTTCTTTGATAACATTTTTTTATTCACTTCTCTGGTAACAGTGATATTTAAAACTGGAAAAATGATCGCAAGTTTAAAGAATTTAGCCCACTTGTTTCGTTGTTTATATCTCATAGTTATGTAAAATATTCTCTACGCTTTGATCAAGAAAAAGACACACTTCACTGTAGCATGAATCTGGGCTTTTCTTGACATAAAAGGGCCATGCTTTTTTGTCTAATTTTGTGAGATCCAGGTTCCCAAAACCGCGATCAGTTACTTCAAAAAGGGCGGACCCGATTTTGTAAAACGAAGCCAAGTGAACAGGAATTATTGGACTAAGAGAACTTCAATTGTTTTCATGGTAAAGAGACACGTAAAAAATCACTTTCCGCGAGGAGTCATAGCTCTAGTTTGTGTTGCCCCATTTTTTCGCGCGTCTTTTATTTCAGTCAAGCTCTTTCCTTATTAGGGAGTTGAGCAAGCGTTTTTGAGCCAGTCACGTCAACCGGAAGTGATGTCTTTTCCCTTTTAACCCTTTAAGCCCCAAGATCCACATGCAAATTCTCCAGACTGATATCCATACATTTCTTTTGAGAAAAGTTGTGAGATCAAAGTGTTCTCTCTTTGGTAATCAATTAAGTAATTCTCATAACCTTTAATTTTGATGATCTGCTGATGTTGTTGGGAGAAAATTGATGTTGGTCACTCTTGGCACCTAAAGGGTTAATAAACGTTGACGCTTTCAAATTTTCAAAAGTGCTCGAAAATTGGGGTTAACTCCTTGTCCAAAAATGCAATAAGAGCACCTCCGCTTGAAGAGCGTCGTTCAAAAACGTCTTTGCATAGGCTTAACTCTGCTGGAAAAAAGAAAGTGAGAAGCCACTCGTAGATTAAGATACCCTAACTCCAGAGATGCGTTCTCGAAATACCTAGGGTGAAAAAACCTGTGCGCACGGCAGGAATGGGGAAAGAAAAAAAACCTCGGCACCTTGGGTAAGACTAAGGGCGCTAAGAGACCATGAACGGTTGTCGATAACTTTTAGTCAAAATTCTCCTTGTTTGAGCTATCGTTGTTTTCTGATGGTTCGCTGGTTATACTGCACACACACACACACTGTTTCCATTACGAACTCATTCGGTTAGCCCCAAGTTTCAAGCATTATTTTTTCCTTCAGCTGAAAACTTTTTTGAAAATTGTAAATGAAAAGTTAATGCGGAGACTTGCTATAATTATTTACGCACAGCTCGCATATCGCCTAGGGAGCTCTGCTTTCAAGGATCGAGTCAGATTGGTTGCTTTTCTTCTGAGTGAACTGTAAGAGTTGGGTATCCTGTTCTTCCAGGAACCCCCTATTAACACAGAAATCGCTCACTTGTGACTTCAGTCCCATGCACACCACTGACATAAAACTTGAAAGGCTAAACTATTTGTGGCTCGTGTTTACTACAGTGGAACTTTTTTCTGTCTTGTCAGTCATCGGTCAATAATGTTAAACATTAGAGACCTTAAGATTCTAAGACGAGGACGACCTCTAGAACGAGTTTTCCTCAGCGCGTGCACGTGAACGCACGTCATGGCGGGAAAGCGTGATAGCCGTGGTCGTTCTACTACGAGTTTTAGCTGGAAGTTCTATGACTTTGCGATCGGGAGGGGGCTTAACTTCCTTCAATAAAAATAGCCCTAATAACTCTTCCCGCGAAAAAAGTACAATGAGCTTTCCGGGGGGTATACTTTTTTAGAATACGCGAACAAATCTTTGTAAGTGAAATTTCGTCCTCGAAGCCTAAGGTCTTTATTGTATAGCAAAACACGTTTTAGCTCTTGTGTGAGTGGTGAGAAGGTGTACGTTTGAAGCTGAAATCTTACTAAATTAGTTGAATTAACCCTCCTTTCTTTAAGGCCACTTGCATTTTAGTAAATTCCTTATAAAATACACAATAATTAAAAGTTATCCATGAGTTCAGTGCGGCCGTTTTTGTACAGAATTGCATTTTCATCATTGTAGATCCCAGATATCTTACATTTAGGTAATTAATCTAGGAAGACCTCTTTGAATAATATTTAGAGTATGAATAAGTAGGCTTTTAAATTGTTTTACAACTGAATTTTTGTATGAAATGCGAGTATATTTTGTTCAACATTTCCTCTGTCAAATAAGTGTACCTTTAATTTTGTATTCCTAGAAATATGAAATTGTAGCTTAGATTACATGTAGTCAGTCGCCTCCTGTAGAACTGTGTGAACTGAAATGAAAAAGGTTGTTTACTTCTGATTGTTCACTTTACTTTCGTTTAGAAATTTATCCGCCAGTATCAAAATGCATGTTAGAAATACTGAGCCCCAATCAAAGCCCCATTTCCTTCGCCTTCTCTTGAACCGTTGTCCGCGCGAATCTGGGAAGGGGTTAGCCTGCGAAAACAGCCATTTCTCCTCGCGTGATGAACGAGGAGAAAAGTCTGTTTTCGCAGGCTAGGAAAGGGTAATGGCCTATTGGCAGTAAATATTATTGGCAGTATTAAGTGTCAGTTGTCTCCTGAAAGCATGTTGACTTTTCTTATTTGCCCAAGTGTACAAAATCTTTTTTCTACATTTTAGAAAATAAGAACTTGTTTCAAAGTTTAGACTAATCAGTTTCTTTTATAAAGGGGGCCTAACTGGCAAATTTTCGCCCAACATGTTCTTAAAAACCGAGTTCTTACTCGCAGGCTTTTACTGCATTCGCAGACCTTGAATCGGGGCGATAATACAATTGCAACAAGACGCCGATTAGGACATGAATATTTAAAGAATATATTGCCTAATAAGTCCATTCATTGTTTTCTGATTGTGTATAAACACGTTCCGCTTTAACCTGCGTTTTTCGAATTTGCGGTGATCGCAGATCATCGATCAAAGTCCCTAAATCTGTAGCCGGTTTCCCAAACACTATTGCGAAATTTTAATTTGGCAACGTCACATCCACGAAAGCATCGCGCGGTTTCATAGCCCCAGGGCCGTGCACATAGTAGCTCATAGTAACATAGGTCTCCTGAACGCCACCAAAGAGGAAGGTTTCATCAGGCAAAAACGAGAAAATTCCGCGTTTGTCACTGATGTTTTCTCACAGTGGAACCCCGCTCTACGGGCACCCGTATATAACAGACAGTTTCTTTGTCCCCCGTGGGGAGGGGGACTCTGCATATGAAAGGGGTGGGGATGCTCGTTGGAAATTTTGAATTAAATCCCTAAAGGAGACCGATTTGGGCGTGTTCCAAGCTTTTTGTGACCCCTAAAAGAGACCATGTTAAAACATAGACAAATGAGAAGACTTGGATTATATGAATGGAGTAAATAAAACGAATTAAAAATATACATATCAAATATATATTTTTATATTTTTTCGCGTGCAACGCTAAACGAGTCCTTCACGGCTAAATATGATGGCGTTTTGCCCAGAACACCCTAAATGAGACCAAAATCCGAAATTTACACCCCTAAGCGAGACGACGAGCATCCCCATCACTTTCATATGCGGAGTCCCCCCTCCCTAGGGCGTTGTCCCAACGAAAAGCTGATATATTTTCTCTAAAATTGACCCGCTTACTGATACGGACTCCTGGTTAAGATGGACAACGGACATTTTTCACATATTCTCATATACTCGCTTTACAGACACCAGAAAAATCTAGCAGAAACAGCGAATGATCTTTGAACCGTTCTGTCTAATGTTTAGTCCACCTGAGTGAGTCGCAAACTAAAAGCGTCAGCACAAAGTAGTCATGGATTCCTTTGTCGTATTTCAAGACCAAAATTCTTGAGAGGTAGTTTTTGTCTAGATGACACTATGATAAATTATCTCGATACAAAGATAAAGAAATGAAACAAAATTTTTCCTTGTGAAGGTGTCTTCTTTGACGAATGAGGTGGACTAGCTTCCCTATGACACCTATCGAGTTCCCGCGCGTCCGATTTCCCGCCTTATTTGTTGGGAGCGTATCGTAAATTATCGATAAAGCCTTTGCCGAATTTTTTTTTAAAATAAGCGCTGCGGTGCTTATTTGGGCCTTTAGGAATTAACGCCCCACTTTTGTTAAGGCGTTTGATATAAAAAAATATTAATTTAAACCATAAGACCTCGACCAACTCGCGAGTTCTAAAGTTTTAATGTAGGGAAACTCTTCAAACCGGGTTCATATAACAGTTCGAGGTACATATTTTATACTGAATTGTAGATACCTAGTACGCGCCTCACTTAATTCTCTCTACATTACCCTCAGTGTTTAACCCGTAGTTGAAATAAGCGTCGCTCTAGGATGAGCACGCACCTATGACAGGGAAAATGAAATAAGCGCCGGGGCGCTTAATTGATCATTTACGGTAAGCAACGTCGACGACAGCAAAGAGAACGGCCAAAAAGCATTAGGTTTAGATTAGCTTTGCATGTGACACACTTTTTTGTACATTTCTTCACCGTCGTTTCACGGCGCGATGTGAAGCCATCGTCGTCTATGCTAAGCCGCTCCCATTAATTTTCCTCCATCGTTTTCACTTTTGAACTGCTGCCGCGCGCGCAGGTTACATTTCTGTCACACCATCACGGAAGGTGGTGACCTTGAAATCACCCTTGGACGGTATAGAAGCCCTGAATTTTGATATTTCTATCGAGGTATGATGATGGACACGTGCGTTGTCTCGCTATTTTCATGTGTCGTGTACGCCAGTCTCCGTAATTTTCGGATCAACACGCAGCTTCTTATAATCGTTATTCCACCGGTGTCAGCTTTATCATGCACAGGAAGAAAGAGAGAGAAGGAGGAGGAGGAGAAGTATCGAAAGAGGACCAAATCTACAGTTAGCGTGGTCTACGACCGCACTCGATAGCAACACACTTCGTTGAGGTACAGCTATATTTTTTATTAACCTTGTGAATCTGTTAATGACATTAGTTTCCTAGATTTAAACCTTTTGCAATTAATTCAAACCACCTATTTTTAAGTTCGTTTCTAAAAAAAAGTTTTCTCAGTAGTCCGAAGTCGATAGATTCAAAATCAAACGATTGACCTTTTTTGAACAGGATCAATTCGAATTCTCGAATAACAATTCTTGATTACGATTTTCTTCAACTCAGCTAGAGAACAGATGTATGGACAATTAATCAAAAACTACTGATAATCTCCTCTCGTCTCAGTTATTTTAAAGCACTTGGCTTGAAAGTGATTGCGATAAACACTTTTAATCACGTAATTGTTGCAGTTCCGAATGTGTACTCCAAGAAGCGGTCTAATAAGCTATCATTCAATAAAAATATCATTAGCAAAAGTGTATGATTGCATCATTAAAATTAGCATGAAAAAGACCTCAAGTGGGCCTTTTGCGTTCTCCCTTAACCTGTTTAGACTGTTTAACGGCCAATAAATGAAGAAACTTGTGTGCAGAAAATCGCCTAGTTTATACACATCAAAAGATAGTTCAAAAGAGTCTTTTAGCTACTATTTTTTTCCGGATACTAGACTCAAGAAATGGACACGTACGTTGTGACAGCGTCACTGATGTGTAACCGCAATGTATCTACACGTATGAATGAGTGAATGAACCTTAATAATTTTGAGTGTCTGAATACTATATTTAGCTGTTAAACTGATTGGTGACATTAAAATAAAAGTCAAAATTGAAAATAGAAATAGTGCTATAAATTATGCTGAGATAAATTTTAAAATTTGCCATCCTCAAAGAAGTAAACAGTATTAAGCTAGGATAGGTCTAGGTTTCGCACGACATCCGCATAAACTTGACTGAGTTATCATGAGAAAATCAAACCAAATTAAGAAATAAAAAACAAGGAAAGTGTTTAAAGGGCCCCTCGTGCTCATCATCCATAAAATTCTCAGGCGCTTAACATAAAATCTACTACATTGATAACCATCGAGAAAAACTCCATAAGCTTTAATGCGTGCGTGATTATGACGATCAGAAAACCTCACAAGGTTATCATATAATTACGTGATAATTCTTCCCATTAGGGTCTCTAATTATGCCTCTAACCAGTCCTATAAAAACCCATCAGAAATCCATGCCAATACACGAAGCGTTCTTCAAGAGCGGGAAAAACGTGATCCGACAATTTATGATGCTCTGATTGGCTGAGTAACTGGCGCCAGATTTTTAGCTAATCATGCTCATCGGTGCGAATTTAGACCTCAACTGTCGTGAAATCACTGCTCTAATGAACTCGATCAGTAGGCAGCAAATGATTTTTGTCTTAACTTGTTACTGATAATTGTTGGCATAGACCAACCTAACCATCATAACACTTTCTCTGGTTCTCCTCTCTTCAAAAAGTCTATGCACGTACGATCGTCAATTTGGAGTCTTGTATCAATGTAAGAAGTTCAACTAAAGTATAGATCTTCTCCGGGCTCAACACTTACAATCACCTTGGTTTTAGTGGCAGGGGTCGAGACAAGAGTAAACGTATTCGAGGAGACAAAAAAAATTACACAATGTAGGAGGGTGGCCTTAGCTTTCCACGGTAGACCTTGGACCGGCTACGGCTGTATAAACTGACAATTCTAAATCAGCCATGATCCAAGGAATTTGGGTTAAATCGGCACAATTTGGAAACAAATAGTTCACTTGACAAATATCATAGCTTAACTATTAAAGCAACTAAAAAACATCGTTAGTGGTTGGTGTTTTGGAAGTTAGGATCAGGGGCACCCAGCGATAATTTTCGGAAAAATATCTGTTCGGAAGACGATTTGAGATCTAGAATTTTTGGAACATTTGTTGTAAAATTTCTTGCTTGCCTACCTCTCCTAGGATTTTCGAACATCTAAAAAAAGGTAAAAATGCCCATTTTCAACGGATTTTTACCCTAAAAAGGTCACCTAGAATTTTCGGGAGCCTTTTTTCTGGCTGAAATTTTCGAACAGGTAAGTTTTGATCCCTAAAATTTTCGGATCACTAGACATTCAGCTAGGAAATCCGAACAGATGAAAAATTTATAGGGGATAAAAATATGCCCAAATCCACCGTTTAAATACTAAAACAAGTTTAACAATGCTATGTGTAAGTGGTTTTGAACTATATTCTCGTTGGGGGCCCCTGTTAGGATGTTCGCCGGTAAAATACTGTCAAAACCTCTCACCTACCCGGCGTACCGTGTGGCACGGGATTTTTGCGGGTTCTAATTTTGCGATATTTCTAGCGATCCGCAAAAACAAGTTCCCGCAAATAAAAATTACCGGAAAAATTTACTCCAGAGAAAATATTCTCTAGCTTAAATTCACCACACAAAAATACAGTACCGAGAATGTCTGTTCACTTAGTCTCTTTCTTTCAGAAACAAAGCGGTATACAATGAAATACTGACGCACACCGTCATTTTGTTTGAAAATATGTATTTCTATTGCACGTACTCAATAAAAACGAAAATATTATTAATGCTTGGTACTGGGTACTTTATGAAAATCGCAAAAATTAAATCCCGGCAAGAAAAACCAATCTGTCCCAATCGCAAAAATTAGTTCCCCAAAACACAAAAAATCGCCAATCCGCAAAAATAAACTCCGGCAAAAATTTCTTTCCAGACGGTAGCCTATGTCCAATATACCGTCGTTCTGAATGATTCTAGCAGAGTTGTACCGTATTCTCATGCATTGAATGGTTTGAATTTGCTTGCGATTTTCACTGGAAGTTAAGAATGGCGGGTGAGCTGTGCAACAGAATCAGATCGCAAGCTTGTGTTGCCTTTCTTGGGAATGTAACAGTAATGGGGAATATGTAGGATTGCGCCTTTTTTAGTTTACATCGGTTTCTAGGTGATGAAAAAGTCTTATCGGTTTTAAACAGGTTGGAGGCGAGCGGAACCCATTGATAGGTACCCGAGTGATAACGCACGATGGACGCCTCTTTTCCGTGACTTGGGCTACACTCGATTGTTGTAAAATTCAATGAAAACGTCATGACTAGAAAGTGCAAAAAATTTAATGCAAAACACATGTTAGAAGATCACTAAAAGTTCCTGTTTTCTTAGGCAGTTAACATCAAAGAGTTTCGAAACCAAAGCTGATACTACTTTGCTCTTCTTCTGTTTCGATGAAAGTAAAACTTTTTTAAAAAAGAAAACAATATCAATGGAAGCTGCAGACCGTTGATAAGTAAAATTAAAACCCACAACGCTGATATGATCCGTGTGCTAAGAGCACGACACGGAATGACTAGTCAGGGTATATGCCGGGTATAAACCACTCTTTCTTTCCGTGAGTACCACCTCACTGGCTCCAGACACTATACAGGGTCATTGTTTCGGCTACAGACAAGTCGAGTTGTTTCGCTTTTTTCCTGTCATAATTTATTGTAAAACTGAAAGAAAAACACCACCATCAGTGGAGTATGAACTTATAAATAGCTACAATAACCAAAAGATAATCAGAAAGCTCTTTCAGAAAGTGAAACAAATTGGATTGGTGACGTAGAAAATTAACTCATTACGTACGTCATCACGTTTGTACCCAGTCCCGCTCAAAAGTCTCAGACTCGAGTAAAAACAAAGAATGCTTGTAGATTATACAGCTTTATTATCGTCGGGGAACAAAACCAAATATTGATATACCAGAATAACATCAGAAATGATTTTGCACGCAAGTTTCAAAGCTGAAAAACGACATTTATTTAGGGACGTTATTCCCTGGCGATGAAGAGATGTAACACCAAGACAACTAAAGAATGCCTCTACATTTAAAATACATTTTTTGTACCGAAATTCACCTTCACGTGCTCCTTCGAAATTTACAGTCATTGACGGTATTTCCTTTCCCTTTTATAAATTGAATTTACATATAATTGGACATAATAATGGCTGTTTGCTTTTATAAAACGAAAGATTACAAATCTTGCATGCCAACGAGACAGTACATCTTTGATCGTATCTGCTAGACCTTTCCGAACGTGATCTTGTTAAAAGTGATCCGTTCAAAAAATAGTTTGTTGTCCTGTCACGTTTTAGACGCTCTCTCCTCTTTGTTAGAAACACCGCAACTTTAGTAAGACGGATATTGGTGCTTACTTCTCGAAACCGCCGATTAAGAATCTTCCATTTGGCTAAATCCCAAACAAACAGACGATTACGAGCCTGTATTGACCTTACTCAGCCATGACAAAAGACATGTTGATTGACGGCCACAGTTTTACGGAGCTGATTTCATGCAAGTAGTTAGTTTTCTGTTGGCTACCAAGAGTAACAGAACTGAGCTAGCAGACTGAATTCTAGAAATTTGCCGATTGATTTGATTTCCCACAACCATATAACCGCAACTGAGTAAGAAAGGTCAGTAAATTCACTAGTTTTAAAAGTTTTTTCTCTTTTTTTAAGGGTAACAGAAAGGTATTCTCGGCTTAAAATGTAAAGAACAGTAGACATTTCTTGTATTGCTTACTATAAATTTTACGTTTAGTTCGAACATTAGAAAACTTTTTTGTACTGAAACTTGAAGGCTGGCCATTTGGCTTTTCCAGCATGATTTGCCCGCAGGAGGACATTGAATGATTTTATTCTCATTCGTTCACTCTCATTCTGTTTCATTAAATCTCAGCCAGTCGTTCATTTGGTCCAATGGATTTAGAGCTAGGAATAAGCAATCTTACAATCCGGCCCCAATGCAGTGTGGGTGGTCAGTGCTCTTTCAAAAATGAAAATGACGCCTCGGAGTCTCTTTCTCTCTGACATGCTCTGACTTCATTCATTCATTTTTTCATGTATTTATTTGTTTATTTATTTGTGTTTTTGGTCTAGTCATTATCCTGGTGGAAGTTGCCTTAGAACTGCTCTTTTGAAATCTTACAGGATTTTTTCAGTCGAATAAGTTTCTATGCATGATTTTCAACTCCAACGATCTTCCTAAGAGTAATATAAGCGATACGATATGCGGTTCATTTTTCCTTACGCTTTTAAACATATCACTAGTTTTTGGAGACGGGATATTGAGAATTAAAATGTATAGTTGAATTACCGTTTACTAATTAACGGATAATATGAAGTGTTAGTCCTGCATGAATGGACGGAACTTGCAGTCTTGTAGCTAATGCCTTACGGAAATAACTGGAGGGTGTCAGACTTGTCAGTGGATTATAGACCGAACAACTAAATATGATTACTTTTAAAACACTCGTCAGTTATTCAATGTAAGTGCAACTGTACTTGAACTGGACAATAGCTTTGAATGGGGTAAAACATGCATGAATGAAAATGCGCAAATCTGATATTGTCTTAGCCGGTATTCATGTTCATTTTTAACTCATGCAAACAAGCTACTCTGCTCACAGACTTGTTGTAACCGAAAATCCCGGTTAAGGAACCGGTGAAATCTGCTTTGCCCACCCCTTTCCGGCTAGCTTGCTGTCCGCAAAATATATAATCCTACTTCTGGAAAACCGTTATCACTATTCCATTTCTCTTACTCGAAATTACTAATCACACATAAAATTGTATAACAAAAATAGGTGTAATCATTAGGATTAAAGTCCTTGTGTACGATACGATTCAGTAATTTTCATTACAACAGTCTACTTTTGTTCCCATTTTGTAGTTTTTGCAACGGAAAACAATATTAACTTACAGGAATATCATACCAGTTTGTTGCGGAACGTCTGGCAACGCGTGCAAAAGCCTCCCATCTGGCGCGAAATTAAATCTGGCGCGTGTTCTTCCCAGCACCCCTCTGGTCTAGCTCACGTACACATTACCTCGGGCACAAGTTTAAAGAGTTGCACGGTTTATCAGTGATGCGGAGTAAAACGCTAGAGATTTACTGCTGACAACGTTGATTGTGATTGATACACAAGACATCACATACTAGACGATTATAGATTATTAGGCTTTTGTCACTGTATAATCACGCTGCCTATGACGCAAAAAGCGCTCCACATAAATCGAAACCTTCAAAGGTATCTCTGATTTGTATGCCAAGTGTTCTTGTTACAAGAAGAGTAAAGATTTCAAGTGTCCTTAAAAAAAATAACCTTTAAAGGCAGCGGCACCATTTATACTTTTATTCTCTGTCGCAATTTTAAAGTGTTAATTGAATTCGGATTTCTTTTTGAACACGGTCAAAGAGCCTCTTTCCTCAAACGGGCGGGAAAATCGTTGAGCTAGAACTGAGTGCCTTTCGAAACATATCCTTACGGATAGCAACCGATCTACTAACATAAAAGCTTACTCTTTTAAACAACTAGGGGTCCTTTGGTGCTTTCTTGGGGGTCTCTAAATACTCATAATATTACCGACACGAAAGCAAAACTTAAGGAATCTTGCCGAAATAGCTCATTGACACGATGGTAAAGATATCCTTAGTTAAGGTCTTTATTATCGATGATTGGCTCTTAGAAGAATCGAGCGCCACCACTTTTCAAGTGGCGGTATTTATAGATATATCAGTACATTACTTTGGGGTACACAAAAGGTCAAGTTTTTGATAAGACAGCAATGTCATAGTTAAATGCCTTCACCGAGTTTGCACGCAACTCAAAAATTCATCATTGGGTGACTTTGAGAAACCAAACTTTGGATGTTCGGTCTGAGAGCAATTCAGGTCGAAGGAGAAACCTTAAAGGGTCGTCTTTCAAACGTTTAATTGCTTTGTTGAAATTTCGATGAAGTCAGTCAAGTGCAATTGAGGCACGCAATTGCAATGTTTAGACCAATCCAGAACTTGGCAGACAACAAGAATTTGTTTTTAAAAATCGTGACCTTTATCTTGAGTGCAAGGAAGCAAGGCGGAAAGGAAAAGAAAGAATGTTCTTCTTTGAGCTTCAATCGCCGTCTACTTGCGTGTTTTATTGTTGTGATAAAATCGTCAAGCTGTTTAACCCTTGTGGATCCTTACGATGATGGAATTTTTATTAATTTGTTTAACTAAGTTGCCTAGTGGATGAGTTTTTCCATTGCGTCCAGGAATTTATAATGTTGATATTTTAATCAGTTTAGCATAACTTCTGTATAGAACGGATTACATGGCCGGTGTGAATTCCACGATATTTCTCGTTTTTCAAGGATACTAGAAGAAATATTTTTCTACATTTCTTTTGGTGTTACCCGTGTAAAATATCGAAAACTTTCCGCTTCCTTCCACCTGTAAACTTGGGAAAGTTGATCCTAAAAACATTCTTGTTTAAATATGTAACATAAGCAAATCATGTTTAATTCTGTTTCATTTTAAAATAAAACCTGCCAAAGGCCTCGAAAGGTCACAACAAATAAATGAATCCGTTAAACGATTTTAGCAATTTTAAATAATGTTACATGTCACGAAACAAAGTTTAATACGGAAAAAGGTGCGTAGCCTTGAGGGTACTTTTTTGAAGCGAAAGCCCCGTTTTAAAAGTCACATTTTCACCTGATGTCCCGAATTCAATGCTAATGAGGAAAGTCAATTTTTCTCGCTCATTTGCAGTAAATTCGGCACGTTTGAACCGAGCCTAACTTTTTAAAAATCATTTGACAATGATTTTATTTTTGTGAAAGAGTTTTTTTCTTCTCTGTTCAAAGCACTTTTCCATTCTATTTTTACGGTAACAACTTAATTAAACAAGAATTTCTTGAGTTTATTTAAGAAGACAATAATAACAACTTTGTAAACGACTATTTACTGTCATATTAATGATACTCATTTTGTAATAGTAGACATTTAGAACATTTGTACTCTTACGTGCACCGCTATCTATAAAATTTCTTTTTTCCTCCATTGGACGGTTTGTTCATGAAATCTTCTAAACCGGTTTGTACTTTGTCCTATGACAATTCATCGTAGTTGAGCAATATTTAGGATTTAAAATATTTCGTAAGACTTTTGGGACCAATTATCTGCATACCGTATCCTTGGCTTGTAAACAAGCTTTCTTTTATTCGTGCAAGGCTGTATATGATAATTGCACGGAACAGGAAGGTTCCATTACCAGCGGTTTCGGCCTTTTTCAACGATGATTGAAGTGTAAATACAAATAAGAGCTTATCGTTGTTTCTCAGTACCGTGGAGTCCGTGGGTGGCCTTCTGCAAGAACCTGGCTCATAGTAAAAACGCCTTTAGGTGATAAAATAACAATCTACTGAGATAACAATGCTAAATGTGTCACCAAACGATTGCGTAATAGCGTTAGATAACTTTCGCTTTTATGCCACTCTTTTGGTGCCTTGTTTAGTTGTTAGCTGTGGTGTGGTAGTGTTCTGACTCATGCTAAGTTTTTTGTTCCGTTCATTTGCCTGGGATGATTGCTTTTGAATTCGTTTAGATAACCTGAGTGACCTTCTTTGCTGCCATTTTAATAAATGAACATGGCTTTTCCAGTCAATCTTTCGACCTATGTCACTGTCAGTCATTTGAACGGCTTTCGCGGGAAGAAGCCTTGGGTGGCAGTTTCCGGCGTCTGAATCAGCGGAAAAAATTCCACGGTATATAAAAATCTTGAGATCCCGGGCTTGAGATGAAAATTGGACTGAATAAATGATGGTCAAAGCTCACAGTCTTTCAAAAGTAATATTCGGGGACAATTTAAATTAAATCCCCTTTACACCCATTGTTCTGTTCTAAATCCGCTTGTAATTGCCGAGAAAAGTATTTCATCTCAACATTAAATCCATCAAGACCTTAGAAATATAGGTCATTTCATCTAATATCTATTTATGCAATCTCTCAGAGCAGAGCAATCCAACAGATCTGTTGTTTGAAAAGCTCCCAGAGTTGGTTTATCTATCAAGCGGCGTGACTTTGTTTCCGGTCGACTGCAGAGAGAAAATAGACTATTCTTTTGACAGTCATGTTTTAATCCTTGATCTCAATGGCTAAACTCAAATCTGCGGACTTGACAGCTGCACATTAAATACTTTCGTATTAAAAATTATTTTGATTGAAAAGTTTAAAAAGAATTAGCTATTAACGGTCGTAGCTTTCGTGAAAACGTTGAGAAGTGTTTAAAGTGTGATATTTGTTATGAGAGGGTTCATTACTATAAAAGCTCTGTTTTATGATAAAATGACCTCTAAAATGTTACTGGGTGTCTTCAATCTGTCGATAGGAAAAAATTCCTTAAAGTGCTTCGCGTTTGTTTATATTCGGGACCCTGGGGACTTTAAGCCGCTAAAAACACAAACAAGACCTTCATATTAGCCGAAGAGTTCGAACACCGTAGCCCAGCTGAAATATGCAGTCCAGGTTAAACCTGTTTACAATACAGCAGCAAATCAGGTTAACGCACAGAACGCGGAACAAATGTTTTCCGAGAACGTCTTTTTGGAGAGAAGGATTTCACGCTTGCAGTGCTCTGTGAGTGAAGTACTCACGTTTGGAATGACGTTGTTATGGTAACGCTAATTAGCTACGCTTTCTGATTGGCCAAAGGTTTTTGTTAAAATATTCCTGAAAATTACGCAGGAGAATTGAAATTTGCTTTGCTTGTACGCCCCGTTCCTTTTCTCAGCCGCAGAAATTCGGGCTAGTTGCCGTCGGAAGACCTCTAGAGGAAACTCCAGGCACTTGAACTGCAGCAGTGCAGTCCCCGGAATTTCAGAAGGTAAAAGTGACAGAGAGTGCTTTTGATTGTGTCCTTGAAGCTTCAGGCTTTGCACCGGCGAGTTTTCATTCATTCAGCAATGTCAGCAGAGATTTAACTGCGCACCGATTTAAATGACCCTCTCGGGAGCAACGACAAAATTCGACTTCCACCCTTCAAACTACTAAACGAGTAAACTTTTGACGATTTTTAACAGTTTGATATCGATGCAATACTAAGTTTTAAGACTTCCTTCAAAAGATAACATTAGAATCCTTTCATATCGATTGTATAACAATTTGTAGTGTTTAGAGTGTGATCTTATTTCCGTTTCTCGTAGAATGGCTGTTCAAGTCGAATCCTTGTGCAAACCGTTTGCGCTGGAAAACGACCCGGACGCGACTTACTTCTTTCATTTGGAAAAAGACGAAGTTGCTAGTGATGGCTACAGCTCTCCAGTTCCATCCCACGACATTTGGAAAAAGTTTGAGCTGCTACCGACACCTCCCCGCTCTCCATCACGATCACCGCGGCACTCGCCAATTGACATCGTTTCATTTGGTGGAGATTACGGCTCTGTAGCGGACACCTTGCAAATTGTCTCGGACATTTTGGATTTAGACGGGGACAGCTGTTCAGCTACACCTCTAGCTACTGTTGAAATTTCTCTGACCAGTCTGAAGTCCAAACTCATTCAGGACTGTATGTGGAACGGTTCAAACTACGAAAGTTCGTTACCGGATTTTAAAAGTCTTGGTGCCGGTATGAACGCCGAGGACCTGTACGAGACTCCTTGTTCGACTCCTCCGCCAGTTGAATACGTTAGCTCTGATTGTGTGGATCCTTCCACGGTTTTTCCCTATCCTATTAACGAATCACATCATAACTTGTGCGGATCTCATACATCTAGCGATTCAGGTAAGATTTGCAATTAAACTCATCCAACGGCCATACTTCTATTTCCTGTTCAATTGCAACTTAAAGCTTTAATAAATTTTCTCATAATAGTGGTTTCCTGTGTTCGCTTTTCGTTGATCGTTTATTTTTGGGGATAAACTTGTAATTTAGTTGGTTTCTTTTTATTTACTGTTTGATAGAAGAAGAAATAGACGTAGTGACCATTGAGAAACCAAAGCGAAAGCGTCTACCGCAAGTCACTGACGAACCACCGGCAAAACGCCTAAAACCAGTGGCTGTGAAACCGAAAGCGGCCATGTCTTTTCCTAGTCCTACAAAAGAGAGTAAAAAAGACAATATAAAGCGACAAAGTAGCTGCACATCAGACGAAGAAAGCGAAACTAGCAAGAGAGCAACTCACAATGTTCTTGAGCGGAAACGAAGGAATGACCTCAAGACAAGCTTTCACGTTCTCCGAGAAGAAGTACCCGACCTCAAAGAAAATGAAAGAGCTCCTAAAGTAACTATCTTGCGTAAGGCAAAGGATTACGTCGATAAACTGAAAAAGGATGAAGTAAGACTTCTTGCAGAACTTGAAAAACTACGGCACAGAAACGAAGAACTTTTAGAGCGATTTTATTCACTAGGACAAAAGCGAAAATAACTTTTTTGTTTGCTCTAATCTACGTGTATTAACTCGTCTTTTACTCAAAAGAACTAAGATGAAGATTGTATATATATAAATATAAAGCCTAAAAGAATATGTATTTTGTAAAGAAAGCGTAGGATCCTAGAAAATTTGGTCCAATATTTGTCTCGATTTAGTTGTGCGACTGTAGCAAGTAGCGCTTCCGCTCTGTAAACCAAATTTCATTCAAAGTGAAGATGATAAATTTTTGCGTTGTCTCAACGCTAAGCATTTTGTGATTGGAAAATAATGAAAAAAAAAAGTATGAGCTTTCCTTGTCGACATTGGCACTTTTCTTTATAGGACGATAAGTTTTACTTTGATCTGATCTTTTTTTTGACTGCCAAAGTTCGAATGAATGGATATAATTTGCATATATTGCGTCAAAGCGCGGGAAAGACTCGTATAGATTTCCATAAATTGACGTCTATGATTAGAGCTGTAGGTTTTGTTTCGAGTCCTTGGGGACTGTAGTTTTGCTTGATTTTTTCAGATAAAAGGAATGTTACATATGTTATGCGTGAAGTTTTCGAACAGAATTCTGGATACCCGTTTTTACTGTGTAAAACCATGGTTGGCCGCTTTCGGCTTTTGGTGCAAATGAATTTGGATTGAAAGTTCAGTAATTTGATCCGTTAGGTTAGTGTAAGTTTAAATCCAAGATTAGCGTATTGTTTGTATTTAGTAGAAAACCCTTTGCGATGAATGTTTCTCGCCAATTAGCCTCTGATTAATGTTTGAGGTGTGATGTTATTGCGAAAGTATGTAGAATGTTAACATTCAGGAGTCGAATTCTCGTGTTTCTCGGCCGTTCCCGGGAAAATAAGTATGTAAACACTGCTTTGCTTTGCAAGCAAACAGATATTAAAGATCACAAGTTCAGGATTGTCCAAACTTGCTTTGTAAACTGTGAGAAATTCCACGAACGCCACTTTGTTCAGAATGAATGAACTTGGTTGCTTGGTGCATTGTGCGGTAAGATTATGTTAAGCCTTCGCGAATGTCGCCGCATGACTCTTCGATCGACGCCTATCGAGTGTTTGATCGGTAAAACCAGACCTGAAAAATGTTTAAGCATGACGCCTGAACATTTTCTATCCCTTTTCCTTAACAGCTGAGCTATTATAACATGGTTAAATAAGCCTCGTGGGGGTTATTTACTGTATATTTTTAAAACATTTTATGGTTCTTGAACCGTAACGATGCTTCACAGGCAGCTACTTATATTGCTATTGAGTTAAAATATTTCATAATATTTTCTTTTCCATTTTTCAAAGAGCCAACAGGCTGTTGGATTTACTTCGTTCAAAACATGTGAAAATTCTTGAGCAATTAGTCGGCGCATGGTACATCCAGAGGTCAAATTTTTGGGTCGAGCGCGTGAACGAGAAAAAGTTATCCGCTTTCAGAAAGGCCGTGGGAAAATAACGACAGCTGATAGTGAAATTGTAGTTGCATTCCTGTGCAATTACACATTTCCTGTCCGCTAAGAATATCACTGGAAATGACGTGGGCAGTAGTTGATCTGTGGCCGTTTACGTTTCTGCTTGAGCGGGTATTTATGATGTCTCACGCGACAAGTCAAGTGTGTACGTTTAGTGATACCGCTATTTCTGTAAACAATTTCCGATTATTTTAATTTCTTACTATGTGAACTTCAATCTGGATGCTGGCAACTATGTCTGCAAAGCTGTCTGCAGAAACCCTTGCTGATTCTAACGACAAACTGGCGATGGAAATCTACAGGCCGAGCAGAATTTCTCACACCCCGGCCCAAGCCAGGCTAAAAGTCTTGAGATTTCTCAGTTTGAAAGCAAGCTTGTAGGTGTTAATTTGTTTCCGAACGGGTAGCTGATAAAGTTATTAATGAGAAAGGAACTCTGCTTTATCAAAAGACAAATATATATAACACGGAAGGGTGTGGTGAGGGTTTTTCCGCAATAGAAAAGCTGTTTGCTTTAGGTCGGATGTTTGTTTTCACTGATGGTCTTGCGTGGATGAAAGTTTGCGAATTTCTCATCAAAGGAAATATAATAATATAACTTTTTAAAACACGGAAAAAGGCGATTTGCACTGAAAATACCACAACATTCCACATGTACAACAGGGCATTTATGAATGAAGACTAGTAACGCAAATGAATGTGTGACATTGTAACGCAATCTATTATGGCGAAATAGCGAAAGAGGGGCAGGATAAATTCATGAAATGTTTCAAGATGAAGCGAATAGTAATACCGTTACTTGTTTTTTTCTTCTTCTTCTTTTTTTTTTCCAAGCAAAAATAAGAAAAATATTACGAGCATATCCTTGATATCCTTGATTGTATTGTGGCTGAAAGATTTTGTCAGTTCCGGTCAGTGGATCAAACATAGATCGCTAGGTGTAAACCTGCGATCTAAAACTAAAGTTAATAAAGGGATGATCGAAGGCAAATGAAGAGGAGGCGATGAAACTAGCTTCAAAAGAACACGAACTCACCACAAAGCTCATCTAGGTAGTTTTACTGATTGCAAAATAAGATGCAAAACAAAAGGGTAGAAAATTAGGTACGTGCTCGTTGCTGAACGGAGACATTTTGGGCGCTTAATTCACTTCCGGTGCTGTGGCTGAGTGGTTTTAAAATTGGTCAGTGATCAAACAACGAAAGACGGAGATCAAACTGTTTTCAAAAGGGAGTGAGCTAACCACCAAGCGAGTCTGGTTTGTTTTATTGATTGCAAACAACAGAAAGCGACGTGCTCTTCTTGTGACTGTGGGGTTTTGGATTTGAATTCACTTCCGGTGCAAAGGTCGAGTGCGGCCGAGCGAACAAGGATCAACAATGGGATGGAACTAATTTCAAAAGGAAGCGACTGACCACAAAGCGCGTCTGGTTAGTTATATTGATTACCATCTTGACTGTGGTCAGTCTGCGCCACACGACGCCTCTTGTTTTCAATCGCAGAGCATGGCAAAGTCAGCGAATGCTTTCTTGCCGAAATAAACCTCAATGCGAATGCACTTGAAATGGCTACAAACTGTCTGTCTATATTGATGGGAGGTTTTTGATGAGAATACATTCATACAAGGCTATTTGTTCACCCGCTGTTTCAAATACTTGTATACAATATAAGTCCGTTGCAAGTACTATTACTCTCCACGCCTTCTATCCTGTTGTTGTGAATCCAGTTCTTTAAGGGATTTAACAACAGGTGCATACAAATTTATTCAGTTGATGTTTATTGCCAAAAGGAGAGCATCTATTGAAACTACCAGCGGAATAACACCCCACGAGCAGAGGGTACTATTTCGCGATATGTCCTTGCGTGGGCGATATGTATTTTCGCACGCCAGTACACAGAGGGTCCACAATAGGTTTGGCGGGATGCGGGATTGGGCTATTTTTCGTGGTGATACTCGGGATGGGAGCTAAAAAACAGAAGCGGGATGCGGGAATTTTAATAACCAGCGGGAGCGGGATTTCCTATTTTTATGGGGATGGGATGCGAGAATCGTAAGGGAAAAATAGTGGGATACGGGAATTTAGTTTTGTCTTGACAAAAAATTTATTAGCGTTGACCAGGAGCCCCCTGCGTTGACTGAAAAAAAGTGGTTCTTTAGTGTGTATACGGCCTTTGTATCAAGCTATGAACGGAACGGCCTGGGGTTAAGAGTGTTCGAACCTATCGCCATTTACCTTTTTTATTTGTAAATGGTGACTCCTGGATGCAGTTTTTAAACAGTTTCGTGTTGGTCATGGTTTTGTGTTAAAAGGGTAGCTTCATATGATATCTACACCCTGGCTCCAGAGCTCCGAAATACCTAGGATGAAATAAACCGTGCCTAAGGTTGATAAAGCTCCCGAGGATTCGCCGCGAATTTCGTCTGCACGCAGGCTATTTAGACTAAGTGTCCGGGACATACCCGCAGCACCCCCTCGCGCGCACACACTTACACGCACGCACCTAGCCTTCATGCCTGCTTTTCTTCTTTTGCTCGCGGAAGCGCCAATTTGAAACTCCAAAGGAGAAGAGGAAACAGTACGAACATAAACAAGGCGGTTTCGCCCGCCCAAAATACGCCTAGCACGCACGCGGCAGACTCAGTTTGGTGGAAAGGCAGTTGATTTTTTCTATTTTGTATACTCTGAGATCCGTTGCAGTAGTCTGCTACAGAGCCGTTTTTAGTGTCGTCATGCAACATTCCAATCTCAGTAGGGTACCAAATAAAATGTCACATCTCCTGTCAACGCCAATCGATTATAGAAACTAAGAAAGAGCCGAAGCATATTCAAAAACTGTTGTACTGGCTTTGAGAGAAGTATATCAGTAGCGAAACTTGTAAAAAAAAACATGAAATTAGACCGGCGTAAAGATAGGAATGAATATCCATGAAAGATCCATTACTGCAAGCTCCTTCAATGCAATATTGTCATTTGATGGAAATCATAATTCAAAACAAATTAAAGAACTTATTAGCACTCGTTTATTACAAGATTTAATAAAAATTATGTTGATCGATGCTTTGCCACAGGGGGGTTTGCCACGTTTCCACCCATTTAAACGGCAGGGAATCGAATCAGCAGGGGAGCACCCTGGAATCCGTGGGAACGAGACGCAATATTAATTTAATTCACTTCAACTTAATTGAGTCGGTCTACAAGGGTGATGGAGGCTCTCCTGGGAAATTGCAAAGTCTGGCATTTCGAGTTATTAAGAATCGTAAAGACCATCAACTGGGATCACTCCTTCTCAATCCCAATCACTTTCCTTGAACAGTTTCGACTTTTAGATATTTCGATCAACAACAATTTTCCAGTGAATACACTACTTTAAGGGCTCGGCAACATCATTTCTTAGCCCAGACTTTAGGTAACCCTTTTTAAACAATTTAAAATCTCAAACTCTCCGAACGAAGAGCATCTCTAACCATTTGAAGAGCGAGTCCACACCGTCACGCCCAAATATACACACTGTTACTGTCTCATCAGAGAGTACTCTCTTCCAGTAGAAAGCAAGGTGTAAAGGAGGTGGGGAAGGGGGCATTTTTCATCTTGTTCTATCTGGATATACCAACCAAGCCAATCCCCCCGGACATCTGTAGGAAGGGGAGGTATCAGTCAGGTTGTGAGTTCCCATCGTAGGGCATTAACAGCTTTCCCAAGAATATGACAACCGAAAAGTACGCCAATAGTCGCCCGATGTAATAGAATCCAAGACAGTCTTGGATTCTGGATTCCACGTTGTGGATTTTGGATTCCGGATTCCAATCGTTAATGGGAGCCTATTCCAGATTCCAAAGCCTCAAAGCCTAGGATTCCGGATTCCACAAGCGAAAGGATGGATTGACAAGCTTAGAATTAACTGAGATCTCTAAGGTATAAGCTCATGCATGGGCGCCTGCTACGCAGACTACAGGGTTTCAAAGGAGATTACTGTCATGAAAAGTGAGTGCGATCTAAGAATAACTGAGGAGCTAAGAGGTGCAGATCTTTCAGCTTTTAGCATTAACTCACGTTTCCCAAAGGAGAGCCAAAACGCGCCATTAAACCTCTGAAAAGGAGAGAAAGTAGCAGAAATTTTCCAGATAAACATTTAGAGACTGAAATTGACCATGTGGGAGAAGGTCGCCCTAGGAAGTAGAGTCAAGTCAGCTAAAAGGAGTATAAAAAAGGCATCGCCTCCATCGACAGCATACATCAGTGTTTTCTGAACAGAAGCTTTCCAAACAAAAATAAGTCGAGCTATTTGATTTTCCAGCCAGAATTTCCGGTTTACCCCATCAGGTGAGTACCCTGGGCATGTGGCAGTGCTCCCTCTTTCCCGTTACCCGACAGGAGTGTGGACTCTTGTAGCCTTCGCTCCCAGGAGAGAGGGGGCGGCACTCAAGGGACGTTAGGGCACGGGTACGCCGCCAAGGATGTCAAACCCTGTGCAAGACAAAAATTGGCCAGTTTGCTCATTTTGCTACCCTGTTTAGGGCAAGAAAAAATATTTTATGACCCTAATTCGTTTCGTTTTGCGTACAGAATAGGAATTATATAATTTTTCAAACTAACATCAGGGAATAGAATTTTTTGGAAAAAATTGTTGGTAACACAAAAGTAGCCACTCAGCGCCTTTAAAATGGTTTCCGTTACAACGAGGCACGCCGTTCAAGAAGCTAAATAATAAATTTGTACACCCTGCTCAAGGCTAGAGCCTTGAGGCCCTAATAACCATACCCTGTTCTCTTACACATAATCGCTTACACCAAATAAGGGAGTGCTCCCCCTCCCCCCCCCCCCCCCCCCCACACACACCGGCCTTTGCTACTGGTGTGTGCACAATGAAAGAATTCAACGTCACTTTATAATTGTCAAAAAATTTATTGACATTTGAACTCTACATTAACAACATTTCAAAGATAATTTACCAAAAGAATAACTTAATGATATTAATAATTTTGTACAACCATCGCATATTTCAATAAAAACATGTCCTGAACATCTCTTTTAATTGATATTTTGTGAAGGTAATAGAACACCGATGGACCCGGTAAAGAAATGTCAGAATTTAAAGCAAATATGCCTTTTCTTAAGCCATCATCCATCATTTGGTCACTACAACATGTTAATTCTGTAAATGAGGTCCATAACTTTTATCGTTGTCAAGCAAAATTCTGTCTTATAAGGCCGGATATTCAAATGAAACGTAACACAGACTGCTATTCACAGAGCCAATCAGTGTATCTATAGGTCCAATCCTAGTGCAGATAAAGACTGAGGATGTGTTGTCATGAAATCTAATCCAGCATTTCTTGAGCAACTGGGCACTAGTTGACCGAAGCCCAATAGCATTACTGTAAATCCCCTATTATGCCTCGGGGGGATGGGAGGGGGGCTTATTTATTTCAAGCACGTTTGAGAGGAGGGGGGAGGGGGGTATTTGAGAGAGGGCTTATTTGAGTTACCGAAAAGGGGAAATACTGCTTTTTTAAACCAACACTGTAAAAAAAAGATGTTATTATTTTCCATAAACAACTAGGATGCAAAGTGGAAAAGCTTAAGCACATGACGTGGGAGGTCTTGCAGCCAAAGACAAAAAAAAATCCGAACTTCCAGCACATGAATAAACCATACCAGATCTATTGGTCCATTTTTCATTAATTTGGTTGTGAAAAATAAGGTGGGAGAGAAGGGGGACTTTCTTCCCCTGAAAGGGGGGGGGGGGGGGGGGACGGCGCTTATTGGAGGATTTACAGTAACCAGAGTTCAAAATTTTAACAAAACTCTCTTTTGAGCAACTCGGACAGACGGTTTTCACCCAGATAAAGCAGTGACAGTTTTCTAACACATGGTATTATACTTTCTTGATAATCTTCCTCAAAAAATTTGGTTAGAAATTAGGGGCCACCAGATTAAAAAAACGCTTGTAATGCTGTTATGTTAACGATGGGTAAAGTTCATTTAAATAACCGGCCCATAAAGTTTACTAAACTGACTACAGAAGCTTGCTAAATTGTTTTGTGTAAAAAAAAACAATAGTATAATTGATAGATGATACAGTTATAGTGTAATACTTTAACTAAGGGTCATGATGGGCACCGAATGCTAATCAAACTTGAATATGAGCAATTGAGTGGGGGTTACATACATGTATAAGAAGTGTGGAACTTGAGATGAAAAGAAACAAAAAAAAGCTTGCCTGGAAAAAGCCTTGAGCAACGTTTGATAAAATGCTTAATTCTCCTTTCACATTGCTTTATAATTTTGTAAACAAAACATGTGAGAATTTTACATAACATCAAGAATCACATAGGATCAATTGTAGTTCTGTGCACCTTTTCATAGTCTCAAGTCAAGTGGGAGTGGGAGTGAGTATCAAATTTTTTGTAAAAATTATCGCATGATTTCACGCTTGTCTTTGCCCAGCACTCATATTCAAAATTCTCCTTCCTTCAATTCCGTGCATTATTTGTTACAGTTGATAAGTTAGCTAGATTACGATAAGTTCAAACTTCATCAGTGCAACATAAACTGGTTAATTAGGATTGAACAGTGAGTTCAAAGAGACCTTTTAAAAAAATTCTGGAAATTTGTAAGTGTTACCTATTGGTTCTAAAAGCAATATAATGATACAGTAAAGAGAAAATATTAATTGATAAATTCACAGTAAACTTTAATTAATTTGCAAACATTTTCTACAGACGGTTATTAGGGGAGATGTCATTTTCGCCTCGACATAATAATAATAATAATTTTTTAGTATTATTATTAAGCAATATTCAAAGACATAATTTATCATTTTTTAGCACTACCAATGGAAAGTTGCAAAATAAATATCAATATAATTTAACTTAATATAATTATTATTGGGGACTTATAATGAAAACTTCTACAAAACTGTCAACGTGAAAAATACCTCCAGCCTACAGGGTCCCAGAAAATGAACAAAAAAATACCCCCAAAAATATTGGGACCCTGTACAAATCTACAGTAAAATGGGTAACAAATGTATTAACAAAGATAAATTCCATTTTAGGCTTTTCAATGACAAGACACAGCCTAAGTAAGCCATTTAAGTGTAACAAAAGAATACTAATAAATATGACTTGACATCATCTTCAATTTACTCTTTCTGACCATAATTTAATGTTCAGTCTACATACAGCTTATTAAATACCTTTTTTAAAATCTCATTTCTGCATCATTAAATCTTGACCAGGGGAATGTAACATCATTTCACAGAGGAGGTAATAATGCCTCTAACTCATCGGCCGAGCGATACAGGAAGGCTGCCGACTCCCTGTAACCTGCTATCAGCTGCCTTATGGCTTGTACTTCTGTGGCGCTTATCTGACACTGTGTCAGCACCTTTGGCTTGGGCAGTGTTGGTGCACCATTTTCTGAGTTAAAAAAAACACGATAAATTGCTATGAGGAGTGGAGGAAATAAGATAAAATTATGACAAAGTTTATACTCTGGCGTTGTTTCACTCTCATTGTCCACAGGTGAAATCCCGAGAAGGCATCCTAGTAGCTAGGGTGTTTATAAAGGAAAGTACTTTCAGTTAAAATATGCAGTCATTATATCAGAAAAAAAGCTTTCCTTGAACAGGGGCCACATGGAATTGTTAGGTAATGATGATGTTTCAATGCTGAACAATGCTGAATGCCCGCAAGTAAGAAATGGTTAGGATGATGTAAAACAGAAAATTTCCAAAGGAACCACTTGAGTTGCATGATTTTGTGACAGTCATCGTAAAGTTATTGTTCCATACTCTTATGCATTACATGTGCGTCTACTGACATTCTGTGGAGCAACTGTTTTGAAAGTTTTAAAGCAAAACTGAAATTTTCATTTCTTTGTCCTATTTTACTCTCTTAAACAAGCATCAAAACCTCACAGACCACGAAAGACAAGAATCCTCATAGACCCATGGTCATGTAATTGGGATGAAGGGGTACATGGGAAAAACCTTCTTCTGACAAACTGCTAGATTCTCCTTTCAAATTGCCTAGTATTTGCTTGTGCAGCAGACGGAGAATTTGACATTTATCATATTGAACGCCTTATTCCATGCACCCCTGTGAAATTATTGCATGTCATGCTACAGAAGTGGGGAAATCAAATGGTTCTGGAACTGGTGTGGCAAGAGAATGCATCAGTGGGTTTCATGTTCTTCCAGTAAACTGTCATGCAACAATTTTGGCTGTTAATATCCTGTCCCTTGGTCTCCAGCAACAAGTAACAAGTTACCTTTTAAGTGTTGGCCAGGGTTCACAAAAGGAAAGCAATAATTAACAATTAACTCTTACTGACACTTGACCTATCTCATGCCAAATATTATGGGATGCAACCCAAAAAACAGTAGACATTGAAGGAAAATAAAACAAATTGGGCATCTGCCAATTTTAGGCTTAAAACTATTACCAGTGCAATTTTATGGTGGTGTTAATAACAGAGGAAATACTATCTGTAGCAATGGAGAAAGTCACTGGACTGCTGCCTTGCAGGTGGGTAATTTTTTCATACAAACTCATAAAACTTTGCAATGCCACTAAAATCCTAAGTAAGTCTTATGAGTCCATCACATTAATTTTCTTATTCTCTTTCCACATCTGGTTTTGTCAAAATTGTGTCCCATAATTTTGCAATGACTGCAAGCTGCAAAGGACCTATTTCCTTGAATTTTTAGTGGCCTAGGGCAAAACATACCGACTTCTCAGCTAGTCAGTGCAATTGGCTGGGAAAACAATGGACAAAATCTGTTTCTTGCTAATAAATATACTGACCTGTTGGTCGTTCCACACTTCTCGAGTTGGCGGCAGTGTTAAGTGGAGCATGGGAAGATGAAGCTGGAGAATGTGTAGCCACAGGTTGAGGACCCGTATTGCTTGACATGTCGCCATCAACTCTGTCATATTTTGCATTCTCTGCCTCATTAGCACAGGCAGATGCCAAAATATTCTGATAAAAAAGGAGAATTAAATAGAATAAGTGGAAAAATTAAAGGGGGGGGGGGGTAATGGGGGTAAAATAATAATCCAGAGGCTCAATAAAGAGATCTACTGCCAGGAAACACTGTACAAAGCACATGGAGCTGATGCAAGCAAGGCCGACTATGCTTGAGCCACCACATTGACTCTTGACCGACAACATCTGATGGCGCTCCTTGTAGTTAACTGTGTTAAATTTCATTTAACTGTATTTAAGAACACTTACATTGACTTCAGCCATTTGAGCTGCTGACATATTTGGATTGGAACTCTACAGAGACAAGGATAAATTGGACGATTAAACACGAACACTCAGGATAGGAGGTCACTAAATTGATACCTCTTACATATCTGGTGATGATCTCTGTCCTTCTAAATTACTATAATCCTACTTGGAAAGACAGTGGAGGAAGGAAAGGGGGTTGTTCTTAGTTTTTCTTCCATCTTCTTTCTTACTTTCAAGTTAAAATGATTCATGTTGGGTAATTTCCAAAAGTAATATTGTGCCTCCTTTTGGCTCTGATCAGTGAATTAGGAGGTATTATGGTTGAGATAACTTCATGTCGGGGAACATTGAGGGTGGCACAGTGGTAAAAGCACTCCTCTCCCATCAGTGTGGCCTGGGTTCAAGCCCTCCCACGATGCCACAAGTGGGTTGAGTTCTTTGTTGGTTCTCTTCTCTGGATGAAAAAGCAGTACTGTAAATCCTCTATTAAGCCCCCCGGAGGGCTTATTTATTTCAAACACATTTGAGGGCGACTTAATAAAGACAGGGGCCTTATTTATTTAAGCAAACACGATGGTATCAGTTCTTCACAAACAGCAGGAGAATACAAAGCAAAAAACCTTCGTAACATGAAGTTGGAGGTCATGCAGCCGAGGATAAAAAACAATCCAATCTTCCAGTTGGTAAAAAAACCATCCCGGATCAGTCCACACAAAGTTTAACAGTTGTGATTAATTAATATAGTCTTATCATTTATTAGTGAAGAATAATAAGGGGGAGGGAAGGGGGGCTTAAAAGAGGGGGGGGCTTATTTGAGAGGGGGCAGCCTAACAGAGGATTTACAGTAAGTGAATCGGAAGTTTTAAAAAGATCACAATACTTTTTTCTAGAACATGTTTTGATGTGTGTCACGTCTACATGTATATAAGTTACTACATTTGAAAAACTGTTTGAGTTTATAACAAACTGGAGAAGCATGCAAAGTTAGTTATGATTGCAAGCAAAAATTAATTAAACAGTGGAAGAAACGTGGAAAAAAACAAAGCTGTAATTGTTTAAGTTGACATAATCAGGATTTATTCAGTTGACATCCACAGCTTCCTTGAGCTTATGCTGGAATGCATAGCAGAGATGTTCTGAGCCCTGTAAAAAAGGTTGTAAATGTGAGAGGACCAGCATCTGTAGACAGGTGCTCACAGACACATGTAGAAACATGTTGGGGTGTTTCACTGGTGTAGCAAAATTTATGCAACACACCAATGGAGCTCTCCATGGATAGGATATTTCACTGTAAAAAGATATCTTGATTTAACCTTTCTTTTACTTTTTACTTACCATCTGATCAGCAGCTCGTTTTAAGGGTTCTTTGAGTTTCTTAAGCCGGCGACATGATTTCAGATACGTTCTGATTCTCTTTCTAGCTCTGTCCCTGAATTCAGGAAACTGTCTGTTACATGACTGGATGATGGCTAATATTTTCTCCTTGGGTTGTTTTGAGATTGGAACAAGTCTGTCAAGGTTTTCATCAACAAATAATCTTACAAACATCTGTGAAAGAAAGATAATGCTTAGTGTGATGGAGAACTGGGTTTTAATGTCAAGTTAAAATTATTAACTGTCAGGATAACCTGTTCAAAGCCAGTATCAACATACTATTGACTCCCAATAACTTGAACCTTCTATGGAAATTGAAAAAAGTTTGAGTTATCACGAATTCAAAGCAAATAAACAGAAGTAAGCAAATAAGCCAAAAGATGAGGAGGGAATGCAAGTATCATGCACACTTTACAGGGATGGAAACTGAATTTGAACTGGAGTGATAAAAAAAGTAATGACAAAGAATTGACACAGTTGTTTTGAAATAAATTCAGTGCTTTGGACTTCTGTACAGTGGTACACAGTTTTTTCCCCACTTGTCACATGCTTAAAACATGGTTTGAGTTATCGAGGGTAAAATTGTATAGAAATAATCAGAAGGGAAACAAAACTTACTTCTAGTTAGTGGGAGGTTCAAGTTACCGAGGGTTCGAGTTACAGAGGATAAAATTTAGGGAAAATCCAAGGGAAAGCAACTTTGGTTTGAGTTAGCGCAAGGTTTTCGAATTAGCGAGGGTTGGAGTTATTGGGAGTCAACTGTATACATGTACTCTCCACACTACTCTCCATACATATGTAGTGGGGTTCCAAGAAATATTCTTCCTCATCCAATAAAAGGTTTACTCAAATTCCACGGAGGAGGGGGGTGCTAAAGGAAAGTATGGTCCTAAAAAGGAATTTCTAGAGGAGAGGGCAGTTTAATCCCCATATTTTTGAAAGAAACATCTTTCATCACTTGGAAGGACTTGTCAATGAAACACTAATTTATTAACCACAACCACAGCACTAGTTTTCTAAAAATCCCTTTTCCACAAGAATTCAAACAAGAGTTTTTAAAAGCACATACCTAGAACACTCAACAAATTTACAACTGATGGAACAATGTAATGACAGGGCTCGAAAAAAGTCCCATTCACCCATCCAGGACAAGCAGATTTTCTTCTGCGGCAAGTAACTTTTAAATCCACTTGCCCTATGGGCAAGGGTCTACATGTAAGTATGTCTGCTCATCTTCTAACTCATTTAACTAAGACAAGCAAGAAGCGAGCCCAGGCAAGCAAATGTGAGAGCTGCTTGCTCAAAGGGCAAGCTGGAATTCAAGTTTTTTTTTCAAGCCCTGTATAATCACTCTACTCACATTAAAAGCCTT
>NC_133211.1:17875008-17902508 GCF_958299795.1 Porites lutea
ATCGAACTTTCAACAGAACTACTGATCCAGACAACTGACTGCAACGAACTGATTTTGTAACCATTATTGGCAAGATTTAAATCTCAAATCGGAGAAAAGACAGTTGGGGACGTTTTGGGGTTTCATGTGTCATACACGCGTGAGCTGTTTCCGGCCAAATTAAATGCACCGGCTCCCCGGACGGTGTCGGTTTGCGATAGGGCAAAAGTGACAACCCTCCCCCGCGAGAGTGACGTTTTGTCGATCTGACGCGGTCGCCAAGCTCCAAGATTCAAATCTCGTAGGATAACAGTCAGATTGCGCATCATGGCAAAGCGAAGCTGGCCAGAATCGATGCGAAATGCAACGCTCCTCGAGCTCATGCAGCCGAATTTAGAACCTGGCACTCATCGAACGGGTAGGCATACACTCTTCGGTCTGGCTGGTGGCAATTTTAGGGAGATCGGCCGCTTTGTTTGGAATTTATTGGCCTTCGAGCAGCGAGGGTCGGTTGGAAGGTCTCCAGCCTTCCCTTCTTCTAAACCGACCGTAGGACACAGAGTGGCTATGAACTAAAGGTAAGGGAGCTTTTTGAATCAATATTTCGCGTGATCATGATTTTTTTTTCTTAGTGTTGTAGATTCGAATACATGTGATAAAATTCGAACAATAAGGGCCCGAATCACATGTAATAATGTAAGAAATATGGCTACTAGTACAGATAGACAAACAAGAAGACTTCATATCTTTAAGACTTTTTGCATTTATTTGGCATCAGATAATACACTAATAATTCTAGTATATTCCGACCAAATGGCCTCTGAAGCCTGAACCCACAAATAGTGCGCTTGGGCTGCCTGTGGTTGCGTAAAATTTGTTTGTGGTTACTTAAGTAGAGTGCATGTAAACTAGCAAGAGCAGCCATATGCACTTCCACTATAAGAAAGCAATTACATTAATGTTTCTATGGGAAATACAACGTAGAGGCTCCAGTTGGCAAAACAGAAAATATGGCAGATTTAGAAAAGACAACAAGATTACAGTGATGATGGTGCACACAGTTCTAAAAACTGGCTTGACAAATGGAGCAGTGATTTTGTTACCTCTAAGTCCTGTGACCCTGACACATAAAAATACCCAACGATGATGCAAAATAATTCATGGCATGCGTCCCATAGGACGCAAAGACCGATCGATCAATCTGAATATGTATTTGTAGAAATATTATTTGTAAAAATATTAGAGGGAGTTTACTCCCATACTCAAAACTGGGATTGTTTTTTTCTTTTAGTCTTTGTTGTGCTTTAAAATAGAAGGACAATATTTTAATTTCAGTATACTGTAATGCAGAGTTTTGGAGTCTGTATTCAGACTAACTGTCTGGTTACCAAAGCATTTCCAATTTTGGACTGTTTTTTTTTTTTTAACTGGGACTCATTGGTTCTGAACTGGTACTCATGATTTTTCACAAGATGAGTCCCAGGACTCACCATAACTATTTGTAACAAATTGAATGATTGAGAACTAAAAACTACATAATTTTCAGTCCTATGCCCACTAAAACAGTTATAATTTAGAACAGGAATAGACATCGTTGACTTTCTTATAATGGAATCTTATAACTTATCACAGAATGACAGCAATGTTGGTGAAGTGAAGAGTTATCTCAAATTATTCTGAAATAAATGCCACTTACCACTTGGGTTCTGTGATGACATCTTAGTTGTAATTGTCAAATTATGCCTTGCAAGAAACTTCTCCACCCACCCACTGGAAGCTTTAAACTCAGGGCATTCATCACGAACAAGCAGCCTAGCTTGAGCCTGTATAGCATCTCTGGTTACTGGTGTCCCCTTCTCTTGTTGTTTTAGAACCCACTGCAACAGTTTCTCATCAGTTTCATGGGAATAGCTTAAGCGACGCCCACCCCCTCCTGGGGATCGTTTTTCCTTTTTCATTGGAGGACCATGTTTGCACCAAACTTGGACAGTTGACCGCGGCACATTATACTTGCGAGAGGCTTCTCGCACTGTGGTTTCCTTAGCATAATTGACTACTTCTTGTTTTTGGTCTGTGGAATATGACTGGTAGCCAGGTAACAATCCTTTTGCAGCCAAGCTTTCATCACTTTGACCCAAGACAACTTTTAAAAGGAAGGAAAAACAAAACACATATTATTAGTTATGTCAAATTCTCCTGTAGCAGTTTTAAATCGTAAATATGCTGCAAAAATGGTTTGATACTATTGACAACATTCCTTCTACAACAGCTTAACTGGAAACAAATGCGACAATCTAAGAATTAACAAGCGATTTTTTACCAGCTTGAAGCTGGCCATTGCACAATACTGTTCATGAATTTTCAGTTTAGGTTGATCTGATTCAATTGAGTAATGAGCAACCAAAGTTGTTTTTCTCTATGACCATTTTAGCAGGAAACGTTTGGTTAACTAAGTGCTACAAATGTAGCTGTGGTCAAGAAATTTTATCCTACAATAGACAAATTTGACATTCCAGACCTTGAAATGTCAACATCACAGTGTGAGGTCAGTAATAAACAAAGCCCAAGACTAAAAATAGATCCGCTAGTTGAAAGTTGTATAGGTCAGGGAGACTCAAAAACCTAACTCAAGAGAACTAAAGGCTCCGCAAAAGAAAGAGATGAACATGACGAGTCCAAGCTGTGATTAGCATGAGAAAACAGCCAACACTTCACGATGCCACCACTCATTTCCCGGCAAAATGATGTCTGAGAAATGAGTGCAGAAATTCCATACTGACACGTCACTACCCAGATCTGGGTAGTGCTTCTGATTGAACTGAAGCAAATTTCCCCCATGGCATGACCAATCCAAAGCACTACCCAGTTCTGGGTAGTGACGCGTCATCAGTATGGAATTTCTGTGCTCGTTTCTCAGACATCACTTTGCGAAGAAACCAGTGGTGATGTTGTGAAATGCTGGCTGTTTTCTCAGGTTAAGCTGTGAGTAGAACTTGCAGGATTGGAGAAACACTTACAGGCTCCTAATTTGTAAGGTCAGGAAATATACTAAATTTATTGGGTTTGGAAAAAAATAAAATCAAAAGTAGAGGTTTTTACACTTTATTGGGCAGAATTGCATAACCTTGGCTGAGAATAAAGGACAAACATCAGACTAGATATAAATGTTTGATTTCACTGGCTTCCCTTAAGGCCATGTAAGGGTAAAGTTGTGACAAGCGACATGGCGTCAAAACAATGACTCACTTGACTTGATGAAATAGCGACAAATGACATAAAGATGGGTTGAATACTGACGAGGCACAAGGCCAACTCCTCAAAATGCAAAACAAAATAAAGTATTTGAAATTCAGACTAGGGACATACATGCACGTACCCAACCTCCCCCCCCCCCCCCCCCCCACCCAAGAGGGTATCTCCCTTTTCTTTGTTCAGTTAGCCCGCTATATTAAATGATATCAGGCACGCAGCATTTGCGTGACAAGCAGTGTCCCTCAAATTTGTAAAAAAGACACCTACCATCTCTGTGTATATCATTGCTATGGTTTCCATTCAGTGACATGTCAGTCATTTCATGTTCATTCATGGGAGAACTCCTTCCATTTCTGTTCCCATTCTCTTCAAACATATTTTCAGAAATGTCCCTTTTAAATCTCTTTGCGCCAAAACTAGGCCCACCATCTTCATCCGAGTCATGGCTGGAGAATGACGCCTCTACGTCTGACTCCTGTTAAACAAATTATAATGATAAGATGTTTGTAAAATTCTCAAATGCAATGTCTGTTTCTATTAAATCAGAAATTAGGTTACTTTAAGAGGAGAACTGATTATTATTGCAAAAATTTCAGATGTCTTGAAAAGCATTTTATGGGTCTGTAAATTTCATTTCACAAAGGATGTTTAATTCCTGTTGATCATTAATATAGTTAGATAAAGAAGATCTGATGACATCACTACCTTTCCAGGACTACTTGCCTAAAGCCCTGAAACCACTGAAATGTTGCCATGTACATATCGTTGCTAAGGGTAAAAATCTAATGCAGGTGTTTCTGTTCCTATGAATGTTAAGTCAGATTACCAATGTACATAATCTGAAACTGGACTGAAAAAAACTTCTCTTATCTACATGTTTTAAATGCTGAACATTATGTACTCCTTTGCAATAAAACTAATACATCTACAAAATCTAAATTAGCCACAGAAATAACAGAGTTTGTTTACTGCAGAAAATGGAAATGGAAAGCATACATGTAATTTGCACCACCTGGAGTTACGAAGAAATTAAAAAGGTTTCCCAAGAACCATATGGTCATTCATTTTCCAGAAAAGACGTTTACAGGCCATTTGAACAAGGTATTTACACAACTGGATTTTTCAACTTTTGGCAGTTTGGGTTTGGAAGGTAAAAATGCTTTCTCACATTAATTAAACTACTGACCCCAGAAAAGTCAGAGAGTAGAAATTACTGTCAGACATGAAGACAAAAACATCATCCCAGCTTTCCAAACGGTTTCTTTTGCCATAAAATTATATACTGACTAAGCAGAACTTTTAACTTACAGAAATTAAATGGCATTAAAGGTGGTTTGCACAAATTAATCCTGCACCGAACCTTTATCAAATAAGGTCCTTGTCAAAATAATGGCATTCACTGAATTTTTCTCCATCTCTTGAGTTGACACCCTTGCTCCAGACCAACCCAAAACTGAATTTTTTCATGTAGATTTCTTAGACTGAAGAGGACTGTTTATCAGTATAGTCTAATGGCAGACCTATTGCTCATTCTATAAATGCTTCTTCAGAACGACAAAGATGGCGGGATGCTCGGCTGGCTAGACAAAACCCACACAAATTCAGATTCTTGATCATAAATGTATATGTGGTCCCCTTCGACAGACTTTGCACCCTTTCATACACCCATAAATTTAAGACACGCATCTAATAGCCAAATGGGCACGCTAAAGAAACCCGGTACCAAACAAATAAGAGAGAACCATCTGCCTCAGTCGCTTCCAAATTCGTGTGTTTATTTGCCGCAGCAGTCTCGGGCCGCTACACTCCTTCTCCTAACATATTAGCATGCCGCAAAAATATATGACTGCATACTTCCCCCTCTCATGAACGCCACATACGTGATCAAAACTCGAGACGACTTCGCGGTCACGATTTACGGAAGAAGGAGAAGTATCGAGGACACATTCAAAATAGGATAGCAAACCCGTCTAAATCACCGAGATAAGACAGGACTTGACTAATTACCTCAGTTTTGCAATATTTCGGGTATGAATATTTTATATCTTTCGATGGAGAAAACAGGCCAAATATCAACGTTTCCCATTCTACGACCGATCACGCGTAGAAATTTCAAAACGGCGAAAATTAGCAACGAGAAACCTTAGTCCCTAGATAAACATGTCCTAGAGTCAAACAGCGCAAAAGCGGAGGCCATCTGCCTGGGGAATTAGAACGTGGGCCTCTCATTGTTTCCTCTACGCGATTCAAAGGACAAGGGGTGTCATCTGCCGAAAAATCGCAAACGCAATCTAACTGGTCCTTCCTGGATGAAGCGATCCTCTTATGTGTATGAAACAAGTTACCAAACGTGATTTCCATTCATGTTCTGCAATCGGGTCGGTGAGAAATGAGTCCTCAAGCTTTCGAAACTATGGCCATTCAAGGAAGTCGAAGGGACGCTCATTTGTGTTCCCCCTTACCTTCGAACAACAAAGCCGGCGCGGTAATGGTCGATTTCCTTTCGCTTTGATCCGAATACATAATGCAAGGAGTAGACAAAACCAAAATTTAAAATAAAGGCTGAAGTACAAAGAGCTGTTTGCAAAGTTACCTTGAGGATGTGGTCGGACTTAACCTTCGCGATGGCTGCAAGGGCTTTGGTCGACATCTTCAATGGACAAGACAACGCCACAGAGAGACGAAGGGGTACAAACAAGCCTTCAACTTTCGCCGCACCCAATCGATTATAACTTGCTCTAGTTCTCGAAACCTAGTACAATCTGCCGAAAAACTCTTCCCGCCGAGATCGCCTTTTATGGGTTCTAACGGAACCCGTCCAAACTCGTGAGATTAGACGCGAAAACTGCCACAGCAAAACCAGGAGGCACCGGGAAATAATGGGCCAGAATTTTCGTCAAATTTTTGGCCTTTGTTGTCAGGCTCAGCAGCTGATAGCGTAAGCTATCACGTGGTATAACAAAACGACAGCGCTTGTACGCGTACTCTTGAAGGCTTCCGCTGACAGTTCACGTTTGCTTGAAAGAGCCTTCTGAAGCCCTATAAATGTGACTATAAATTAAGAATACCGACCTTAGGATATTTCTAAAATTGCGAGAAAATTAGCGAAGCTAAAAAATAGCATAGGTTTTATGGACTCAGACTGCACACATTATCCTTCGATTCCGCTCCTAGAGATCGGCCACTATAAACTCTTTCTAGAGGCTTAAACCTGCTTTCGACTGCTTAAACCCAATAGTTTTGAAATTAATTGAAATGCAAATCAAATATTTTATGGAAATAATACATAATTGAAAAATCGACAGTGAATTGACCACTACAGAAAGTACCATAACATACCATGATGCTCTTTGTTTGTCATTCCAAAATTTTGCATAAGCATTGTTTTCCTTTTCTCTTGGGCCATTTTAACTCCCAAGAGAAACTGAAGACAATACTTATACAAAATTTTGGGGTGACAAACAAAGAACATTATGGTATGTTATGGTATTTTTTGTAGTGGTCAATTCGAAAGTTTCTACTTAAATTGTTTTCTAGAATAATGAGATCGTATTTGTTTTATATTCGGTATGAATAAATCCATGGGTTCAGAGTTCATTAGGGCTTTGTACCCTTGTGTTCCACCAAGGAATGATAGTAGCATAATTATGAGTCCCTCGAGAGACGGACACCATCGACAGAAAACTTAGCCTCCCCGCAGACGTCCTTTGGGGTTCGTTTGTCACGCATTCATTTCTCGAACGAACCCCAAAGGACGTCTGCGGGGAGGCTACAGAAAACTTTGAAAATCCTAGTTTTAATCTTAAGGTTGCTAGGAGACGAGTCAATTGACGCTTGAAATGACGTGGCTGACCTTCCTTTATGGGGACACTAGAGAGGGGAGCATTTAAGCACGACTGACTTTGATGGCAAATTTTTGCGTCGTGATAATAGGCACGATGTGACGGTGTGTGGATTGTGTGCTTTTTAAAGGAACCTAACCATGAAAAACACAATCGTGGTAGTAAACAAGAATGCTAGAGTAGTCTCTCATTTTTTCAGGCAGATGGATTAAGCGTGACAAATACACAAGCGTGTAAAAAACGCCTCCCGAAAGGCGAGGTGACACGTAGTGCATAGAGACCTTCCGGGAAGAATTGTTCGAAAACTGGGACAAGCGCAAATCCAGGCTTGTCTCTATGACATCTCGAGTGCCTTATATAGGATTACTCGCTATAAACCCGGCTTCGAAAAACGTATACTATACAAAATTTGGCCATTTTTTAGTTGCCTCGCAGGTTTATTTACAGCGGTTCTATCTGTTTTCTTAACTTGCCGATGTTCGATAATTTTAATTTTACCTGGAAACAAAAACAAAACAAGCTGATCCAATTGCACGAATTAAGTAAAAAGGAAGGCTTAATGACTGGTCACCCTGCCACACGGCACCAGACGAATTTTCAACCGGGTCAGGAAAATTTGAGGGAACACCGTCATTCACACGTCTGTTAACACGGAACTTGAACCGCCTTTCGTCTAAATTTTCGCACGGGTTAAGGTGGTTCCGTGTGAACGGAACTGACCGAAAGGTACGATTTTTCAACCGGTAAAAATTTCATCCGGGGCCGTACGCGTGAACGCAGCCTAAAATCATTTACTCAGATCGTCGAGCGGCAAAACAATTATTCAGTTGGCGACCACTAAAACTGTTTAGCTTTGATTGACACTGAATGGTTTTTAACCAAAGAAAACCGAACTAATTTTTTATTTTCGCCTGTACTGATGAACTAAAAGAGTTACTTTGTTGTGCGAAGCCCTTTTGATCCCTTATCGAACCCGATTCCCAGTCTCGAATCTTCAGCCCCTTTTCTCAAAATACACAAACTAGTAGAGATACTAAAGACGCGTAAACTCCTTCCTTCGCGTATACTCTTTTGTCCCTCAAGGATCTTCAATGGGGTGTTTCTCAACTCAGCAGAGAATACCACGATAAAAGAACCTAAATCTTAGCCAACGTTCTCAGTGGATACCTTGTAAGCTTTAATATTAGAGAACAGTTTTAAAAGGAATTCTAAAGGTCCTAAAGTGGAATATAGTAGGCTGTTTAATCGACAGTTCTTTACTGGTGATATGCAGCTAAGCATTCCTTCTTATCTTTAATAAAAATACATTAAATACTCACTATATCTGACGTGGGAGAATCCCTTTCCTGCAAATAGAATCACGGAAACATGTTTATTGAACGTGGAAAAGAACTCAGTGTTATCTTTTTAATTCAATTTGCGGTAATCTTAACCTTAATCTTAATCTTAACCTCGTTCCCACGGTGCTTTTCCCTGGATTAAATTAACTGCAAAAACCGTGGACGAAGATCCTGCTAGTTGTAAACGTTGGATCTCTAGAAAAGAGATCAAATCAGCCAAAATATACAGAAACAAGAACGAGAAGTCTGAAGACTTCCCTGGCTTTTCCTGCCGCCTCACCTCCAGGCCCCGGTTGTTCAAACGTAGGATAGCGTGCGCTACTATATCCACCGGATAAATCACTACGTGGGGGGGGGGGGGGGGGGGGAGATTTATCCAGTGGATAGCTTTATCTACCTTTTGAACAACTAGGGCCAGATCTCCCTCAGACAACATTCAACCGTTTCTGCAAGCGCAATGCTACCAAGCAAACACCTGAAAGCGCGCGACGTTCTCTTACAACAACGTGGCGTAGAAAACAAAATGGAGAAAAAAGAACCGGCGACAGTTTCTGGAAGTAAGGATTTCGATTCTTCATCGGTTTCTGATGACCAGTTATACTCGACACTATTTCAATTTTCCCAATCCTTCCTGCCAAAATATGACTTGCAGATGATTTACCCCTCTGCATGATAAAACCACATATAAAAGCCACATTATATTTGTGTTTAGTTTTAACTGACCAGTCTTAGACTTTCAAAAGAGCCCTTCGTCCCCCCCCCCCCCCCCCCCCCACTTGTAGCAAGTCTAAACTAGCCTGTGTATCCATTGTGTACAGCCGCCCTCCTTTCGGCGCTCGAGGTCTAAATGTCAACGTATAATCAACAAACACTTCCATTCAACTAATTAACCTTTAATCAGTACAGTAAACTACTCTTAAATAGACTAAACTGGTTTGTCCTGCAGTTTTACTAATCTATCAAAAATACTTCTGGGTCAGTGAATAGCCTCCAGCGGGCTTATTTGCCAGAGAGCACTTTGTCACTATAAAACGCGCAAAAAAAAGTGTATAAGATTCTGTTTCCCCACCGACCTATAGGCTTGTCCCCATTATGCTCGGCAAGCTTTGAGCAACTGAACTTCTAGCGTTGGGAGCAATTTTACGGTTCTAGCAACCTTGAGCAACTTTTGTCTTTCTGAGCAATTTTTAAGCAAAATATAGGTTTTTGAGCACATATCAAGCACTATAATATCAACGATTTCAGGGAGTCATAGAAAACGTCAAGTAATGCACATTTCGATAAATTATAGAAAAAGAGAATAAGGGCTCTCATAGTGAGCTTGTCCTACCTGTGGTTTCCTGCATGTTTGGGAACAACTTTTTTTCTTGCCCGATGTTAACAATTATTTTGATGACCAGGAAAAAAATAGCAACTATTGAAATTTAGGAAGCAACTTTTTGGCTTTGCAGGAAGCAACTTTACAGCATTTTGCGAGCACAATCGGGACAGGCCTATGTCACCTTGCTGCCTACCGCAGAAATTGGAGTTAACTGCACCCACGCTATGAACCAGGAGCAAAACAGCCTTCAGGTTCGCTTTTGCAAAAACCTAGCCCGCCAAACATCATCCTTAAATCTGTCTAAGGGAGGACCAAGACACCTCACTAAGTCCGGCGGTATATAATTCAAATCTTTTGTTATACTTCGCAGTGATGGGTACCATAGTGTATATATTTAGAAACTGGCCCACCTGTCCACTGAAATGTTGAATTTGTCGATCGTGGACAACAAAACCACGTGCGTGCTAGTTTTTACGCATTATGGACCTTCACTCAGAATTCTCAAACCGATCCACGGCTTGGACAGTGCCTTACATACACTGTTTACAGGTAGCCATTACAACACCTGAAGAAGGATCATGAGGTTATCCCTATTTAGATCTCTCTTCACAGATAAGCCACCCAGCCCAGAAACGGTTAGCCACACAACCAGGGTCTACGTCCCCTACTCTTTTCGAACAGTGGTGTGGGTTCAGTTAAAGTAAAAGTGCGGTGAGAAGAGACCTACGGTTTGTCGTCCTTGTCCGAGAAGACTAGGAAGTCTAACCGTTTACGTGACAAATGCAGCACTTTATTCTCAATTAATAGAAGACCCTGAATACTGGTCCGGCCTGGGGCCCGTTTCTCGACAGTCCCGATAATTAACGGGCCCAGTAAGCTGTTGCCGTTTACATTTAACATCGAGGTTTCAATAGTTTTGCATCTAACATGATAAAACTATCAGTTAATGAAGCAAAATGGAGTAGTTTGCTTGCCAGGACCCGCGCTCTTATTCTTTATATTTCGATTTGAATATTTGATTTCGGGCCCAAAAAGTTACCGGGACTTTCGAGAAACGGGCCCCTGGCCCCCGCGACCCCCCGCTCAGCAGACCCCCGCTCCCCGTGAACTGAGCTGAGCGGCCCATGAGCAAAGTACTATCCCTCGGCCAGTGGCAGCCATAGACAGCAGTTTCACTCTCATTTTGGCTCAGATCTTCAAGGGTAGGGAGGTAAACTTCCATAGCACATTTTGTATACTTTTTGTACGCACTTTCCACATAAAATGGCGCTAGCGCGATAAATAACTCTTTGATCTTCAATAGCTATGACATGATATTAGTTTAATGTCTGGTTCACAACTTTGACTCAAATACAATTCACAAATGTAAACCCAAGGAAATACACGTGTGAACTACACTGATGAGTAACGTAAATGCAGACGTAAGCTCCATTGCCGACGAAAACAAAATGGGAAAAACATCATTTTTTGCATTTGCCCTTGTCGTTGCATTTCGCTCATGTAAAAACCGAGGAAACGCAAACGAAAGTACAAAGGAAAGGTAAAAGCAAAGGTTCCATCGGTTCCATGCTAGCACAGCTCAGCGAAAAGAAAGCACCTTCATTGTCTTTGCGTTGGACGTGTGAACGCTGTTTGCACGTACACTTGCTCTTACGCTTGAATTTGCGCCCGGCGGTGGGATATTCCCCATAATGGCCTATATGGGGAGGCTCTGTCCGAAAGGGGTCCCTTTTTCAGGCTTCAGGTTTATGAAAGGGTAGGGATTTCATTAGTTGAAGTATATGAAAGGGTAGGGAAATCTGCAATTTGGGTCTGTGAAAGAGACCAAAAGGGCTGACAGATGAATTTTATGGCTTTATAAAGTCAAGAAAACGTTCTATTTTTGTGATTGATTCCTATTTAAAAGACAGTGCATTTACAGCAGTTAAAAGGGATGCAAAGTTCTAAACAAGGTATGTGAAAGGGGTACCATTTGTCAATAGAAGGTCTAGGTATACGAAAGGGGTACCTTTTTCGTGAAAAATGGTTTATAAAAGGGTAAGGGATTGGACCTTGGGGAGGAGCCTCCCCGTATAAACATTTGTTGAATCCCTCCCCCCCCCCCCCCCCTCCTCCCCAGGCGTCGAAAGGGGATCGGGAGGATGGGAAAATGAGGGGGATTCGGGATGTGCCACACAGGCTGCGTTTTGATACACGAACAAGTCAGATCTGAAAGTAATTACTGGCGTCAGGAGCGCCAAAACGCATGTGCACATGTCACGATTCTTGAAAAAAAGGCGCCAGAATTCCAGCCAATAAAACGTCATGACAATTAATGAAACCGATCGGGCGACCTATCTGACAGCATTTTCGGTTCCATTAGGAAAAAAATGTTGTAATCAAGTGAGCTAGTCCAGTAGAACCTCGAAATAACGAAGGGCCAAGGGACAGGCATTTAAAATGGGTTCGCTAAAACGAGGTTCGTTATATCGAGGTTCTTTTTCATATATTTTACCATTACTGGGGTAAAGAAAATCGTTCCGTTAAACCGAGGACTTCGTTATATAGAGGTTCGTTATATCGAGGTTCTACTGCATGTAATGGGAAATTATCACCGCCTAAATTTACTTTCCCAACCGATTAAGTTGATAAAACTAAAACTATATTTTTCTTTCGTGTCCACAACGAAGCAGCTGGTACCACAGCTTCTTGTGGCTCAGTGTACCCTAATGAACACGTCCCGTACCTATAATAACATGGTACAGAATAGACTTGCTACAATTCGACCTCTCATAACGCCTTAAGAGGAAAGATGTACTTTCAAAAATTGGCCTGAAGCTGTTCAAAAACTTCGGACGGAGCTATGTTTTGAATTAGAAATTGTGGTGAGTGTAAACTAGCAAGGTTCTTTACTTTCTAATCGCTAATAGCACCAAAGAATCCTAAGTTCCCCTTTTTCAGACATACATGATCCTCTGAGTTATCCGAGCTCCATAAATTCTTTTAGATCGATAGGATACTGGTTAGGTTCACATTTCCACGATAAACATAGCAATCTCTGCTCGGCGAAGAAGCTTTTTAAACTTGCCGAAATTAGGCCTCAGTTCTGACTACTTTTTACTTTTGTCGTTTATAGTGAGCTTAAGCAAAGTCGTTTTTCGGAGACGTTTGTCAACCAGAAGTGGACTTTTTGCATTCTTGGCCAGTGGCTTTTTCCCAAATTTTAACGCAAATCGCCTCTTTAAGACAAAAGACAGTTAGCAATACAAATTTGGTAACGTCGGGACTTATTCAGGGAAAATTCATCACATCCGGTTGAGGTGCAGCACTCAAAAACCTCTTTGCCTAAGCTCCTAATTGAGCTGCTTTCGGCAAAGTGGTTCAATCCGGACACAATACTTACCAAGTCAGACACAGGTGAGAGCGGTCTGCCGTGCTTCAAGAGAATTGAGTTAAACCGCTGGATTCTCTGTTTGCATGTGCTACAGCTCATAAGATAGTAGGATACTGCCTCACGCGGTAGGAATGCGTATGTGTTTGCAACCTAAAACCAAACAAACAAACAGAAAAACAAAAAAGGAAGATTATCATGCTTTTGCCAAAGCCGGTGTGAGCTCAGTTTTCAGCTATAGCCTGAATATGAGGTGAAAAAGCTTTACACAAAACAACTTTAGCAAAAAAGGTAATATGAAACTTAGTTAAAATCTGTCACACGAAGGTTCTTATTGTCCTTGACGTTTCAGGAAGCATTTTGCTTCTGATTGGGCAGAAAAACACAAAAGTTTTCTGGCACCAATCAGAAGCCAGAAAGGCAGTGACCGTTTAGAAGTGGTCTGGTAAGACATTGTCCCCAGGGGCTCTTCTCGCCGTTCTTTACATTTCTTCGTGCTATATTTTTCCGCCCGTTTAGATTCCCTCGCCCCCACTATCTGCCCCTGGGTCTCCGAGGATGTTTACTTTGAGGCTAGCTACTTTCTTGATAGGGATATTAGACTTGCGACTCCCCTTGAGCAATTGAAACGGTCTAGATTTGATTTCTTCCGGTCCACTGTGAAAGAAGGAAAGAAAATGAAAAAAAAAAATGAAAAAAATATAAAATAAAATAAAAATAAAATAAAAAATAATACTAATAAGCGAAAACAAAAACTCCACTTCTTTCGATGCTGTACTCAGTTTGCGAGCAACGTTGAACTGAAAATAGACGACGCTAAAGACTATTTTAATCGGCCAAAAAATATATGAAACAACGAAAAGTTGGGGGCGCACGCGTCAACTTTCTTTTGGGATAAAGAAAAACGGAAATTGTTTATTGTAATCAGTAATTCGAGGTTCTAGGTTCTAACAAAGTAAGAGGAATACTAAGGGTCTCGTTCAATCGTCAGTTTATTGTAATTATTTTTTCTGCATTCGTTTCTCTTTAAGTTACTGACATAAAACGTGTCTTACAGAATAACAAGATACGTTAAAGGAGTTTTCAAAATCCTTTCTTCTAAAGTATACGTATACTGTCGGACACTTCTCAAAAGATATCCATCGCTTTTTATCTAAGACCCATTTTAACGAGACGACTTGTTTTCATTTATGTTTATAATATACTCTACAATAACAACTGTTTTGGTGATTTGCTCTGCAAACTCAGTATGTCTCCAAGGTTTTCATGCATGAAATGTTAAACGGCCGAAGGCGGGCCTTAGATATAAAAACTAACTGAACAATCTCATATATAAACCTTCATATTTTTTCGTCTTAAAGACATCGATATCATAAGTTGATCCAACTTTTGGTCATAAAGTTGTGTGGAAATGTCAATAAATTTACCTTACATTTAATGGAAATGTCAACGTGGGGTTGCTTTGCCCTCAGCTTATTTCGGGACAGCTGTTTTTAATAAGGGGAGTTTAGTGGAAAGAAATGATTTATGGTATTTTTTGTTTTGCTTAAAATAACCTGTTTTAGGCCTAAGGAAGCGGCCGAAATTAAGCAAAAATATCATAGCATTATAACCTTATAGACCGAGAAAAACTTAGCGTCTATATTAGGCCGGACGCCAGAAGTACATTAATTCCACCTTACGATCCCATTGGTGTTAAAAAGCTTACAGCAAACTGTCCAACCAAATGAAAGAAGCCGGAATGTTTACGGAAGCATTTCGTGGGCTATATTTATTATCTTGCTCAATCTTAGATTTTTTAAAGTTCTTCAAAAATTTCAGTTTAACAAAACATTCTTTTTTATCTTTTAATTTTGCTCCAAGTTTGAGCACTTTTCAAAGTTTGTCCGTCTTTTGGATCGACGTTAAATTAAAAGACATCAATGTTCCCAGTAAAACGCATACCAACGTTAATTTCAGAAAATACTATGAGGTACTTGAAAACTACTTATCTTGAAAATGGACAAAGATCGGATGAGCAGAATATATACATTCCCTATGTCTTTCGCAATAGCTCCCTTAATGAGGTAAAACCGGAATTTTCTGAGACATATAAAACTCCACAAAAACGATTTTGTGAGGAAGCTGTCAGATTTAGAATTGACTTGGGTCTCTTGGAAACTATTTTCAATTGAAGGCCTCATATGATGAAAAGAGCAATATTGCTTCCTCGAATTTGCCCCCGGGCGACAATGAATTCGCTCCATGAAACTGTCAAACAGAAAAGAAATATCTGGCAATCACGGTTCCCCAAGGCTTGAATTTGGGATTATCGATAGAATCCCGCGTAAAAATGGGCGCCCAGGATGAAAAGTGGAATGATAAGCATGGTCCTGTTTCAAATGTGTTTTGCTTTTAGATGGGATATCACGTCACTTGCATATCGTATACCTTATTCGCTAATTGTATATTTATTCTGGGTTCATCTCATTATATTCATCTCGTCTATGATTGAACTGTTTCAGTTTGGATCAAGTTCCGTGTTTTGCTGGTTTCTTGGAATACTCTTTGACTAATGCTCTCCTAGTAACTTTCCGCCATTTCAGGATACTAAACATAGCTTTAGCAAAGCCTGTAACTACCCCCCGCAAGATTTCAAAGGTTTCCCTACGTCGAACAATAAGAAAAACGGCTCTCAAATCCAGAATGCTGGGACGCCTTGCTCTGTCAAGAGGGAAACATGGCTTTTTGAGATTTTTTTCCCTTTTGGGGGGGACGCTTATAAGTGTAAAAGCAGACAAATACTTACGCTTTAATTTGACAATTTTGCCCTACTGAGTGTACAGTGACATATTGATTAGAATCTGGTTTAGTAATTTGCCAAAAACCCAAATCATAATAATTTGACTTTATGAGGGAAATCGTAGAATTGTCTCAACATATTAGTTTAATGAAGGAAAGCGTAAGATTGCCTTCAGCATGTTTACAGTAGTTCTATGTCGGAAAGCGCAGATTTCGACCTTACTCCACCCAGTCAAAAAGCCTAGACAGGCTTTATCTAAATTTGATAGTCTGCAAGAATCAGTTGTTTTAGGAATGAGCTTTTCTGTGGATATATGACACTTGAATTAAAAAGACATACCCACATTGCTGGCTAAGATAGCTAGTGCTAGAAAAATATAATTCGACACTACCATAAACGTCGCATTGTGAAGAGACAAAAATTAGATGCATATAATTACTTAAGAAAAATATTCAGTCTAAAATTGTAAGTAAAAAAACTAAGGGCTCGGGGGAAAAAGATCTCAATATTTTCAGTGGTTGAGTAAATAAAGGTTAATATTTTGAATGTTAGGCTGTGAAAGTTAGCGCGTCCATAATTGATGAAATTTTTTCGAATCTGTTCATCGTAAGAAACCAGCTGCTTGTATAATTTTGCAAATTATTTTACCAGAGTCGGTTGACTATCAACACAGTACTTTGTCAGAGTGTAGCCTAGACAGGTTTGTTATCTGAAAACAATACTTTTTGAATCGTCATTTCAAACTTTTAAGAAATCGCAATTAAAATGTACTCAAATCAGGTCAACACAATCTCACCTAAGGCGAAAATGGGTTGAAATTTTCACTTTGGATAGAAAGCAAATGCTTTTAGCTACAATTATCCATAAAACGTGCGTAAGGTTCCCAAATGGGAAGGAAAAAAATGAAGCGAAAATTAAAATAGGTGAAAACAAGAGTAAGCCTATTTTGTATGTTTCTCTTTTTATCGAATGCACCAGAAATTAATGCGGCTTTAAAGAAAGTAAACGTCAAAACCTAGGCCATATCAAAATTAAAATAACGCGGGTGGCAATAATAGTAATTGTTCTCCCAAGGCCGTGATAAACTACAGAAAAACATTCTGTGTATAAGGGAACCTTTTCCGTCAAACCTTTCCTCTCGTAATTGCGTCCTGGCCCATTTTACAACATCAATTTTTCATATTCTGAGCTCTTATCGCTTTTCTTGTGACGTTGAGGCTAATCTAAAACGCGCCGAATATACATCCCAACTTTGGATTCGCTCAGTCAGGCAACTTTTTCCTTATTAGCGATTCTTAAAAACCTCAACACAGAAATAAGATAAATAAAGCCTAAGATAATTGTTTTACAATCAATACAGTGGCCTTCTGTTCGCTCTAGCATGAAAATAATTTACTAATTTGAATATGGAAAACGGCCTAAGCGAGTTACTCTGGTAGTCACGCGAACCTTGTCTCTTTATACAAATGAAAGGCGAGAAATTTCACTGCCAAGAAATTTCAATGCCAGGAATTTGCGTCGCCAAACTAGGGAAGAATTCAGTGCGCCGATGATGACGCGTTCTAAAAAAAGTTCTTACAGATCTAGAAGATTTTGTTGGGATATCTCGAGGTTCATTCATTATTGGGACTTCTCTGCTGCTCAAGGGGTTAGCCAATATACCCATTCGATTAAAAAGATTATAGCAAGTGCTTCCGACTGAAAAATTCATATCACCTTTGAAAGGATTGGTTTGAATTTTTTTTTTTGGTAAAATAAGGCTCGAAATTGTTATGTTCGATAGCTGATCTTGAACGTCAGCGAGCAGGTTTAGCCGCTCTGATCGATTCGTTTGATCCGCATAATTAAAAGGCCATGAAAAACAATTTTTAGTCGACACTCGTCCCTCGCATGCTTTCGGACAGAAATGAATGTACCCACCAAACCGATAACAGTTACACTGTCAACCTTAGGCTGGGCTAGCTGAGGAACGTATTCAACTGAGCGCCATGCCTCAACACTGCTGGAAGTGAATCAGGTTTTAGGAACATTAGTTGCATGGTTTTCGTAAACAGCATTTTTGCCTTGCTCGATGTACTCAGTTACGTATAGGTACACTTGAACACTGATCAACTCACCGCTTTGTAAGTCTTTTTCTGTCCAACATGAACTCCCCTTTCATTAATGTGCACGCTGCTTATGATATCGAAAAAATCGTCCGCAACAGCCACCCTGCGATATTCGACAACCTGTGAGCGAGTTGATTGTCCGATCTTGTCTTCGTATGGGTACAACATATCCACGCTCTAAATGCACAAGACATCCCACAGAACACAGTCAGAATCGAAAGCAAACAAAAGCGTACTAAGTCAAATATATTGAGTACAAAACCTTTGTAGAACAAGGTGACTTACTCTCGTGTGAGGAACTTTTACTGGAACGTACAAAACGCCATAGCTTTGGCTGTCTTCGGTGTGAGCAATGCGGAATCCTTTCGACTTGACCCAGAACCGAAATTTTGCATCGGTTTCGATCTGGGGCTCTCCAAGTAAATATCTGCATATTTTGTTAAACTTTTTTCGCGTAATTGTCTTTGTCCGGCTGTTTTCGCCATAGTTTAGTTCAACCCATCCCTGGAAATTGCGCCGGAACGAAGACCTTTCGAACGACATTGTTCAAAGGAATACGCCCGAAGTTGATCCGCGCAGAGCCAGAACATTCACCGCTTGAATATTGAAAGGGATGGGTTCGTTTGGTGGCCCATGGAAGTAAATTGCCTGTGACCGTCTGAGTTCTCATTGGACGAAGTTTGTTGCATTAGAAGGGCTTTGCTATAGAACACCCAATCCCAGCGCAAGACAGCAGATGTCCCGAAATCGAACAATATTGACAGGAATCGCGCATAAATTGGGATAATTGAGTGAAGGATGTTGTTGCGGCCTTTGTTGATGGGACGAGCTAAATGACAGCTAATGAGACAGTATTTTAAAATGCACCAAGAGGCGCTGCTGGCTTTTCAAAATCTATTGAAGTACACCGCGAAATTTCACCTTAAGTGTGGTTGTCGAATAGACCGGTCCGAGAAGAGGGCAATTATACTCTTGCAGACGTCACGATAGGTTAGTTCAAAGAAGGACACGCAAACTTCCAAATCACGGAATATTTTTGTTTCGGCTGAATTCGCCCTTTGAAATCATCAAACTGGCACGGAGCATAAAAACGAAGAAAATAAATCGAGACTATCAGGCGAGTGCCTTACCGGATGAGATCCGGAAACTTATATGCTAAATACTTGCTGTCCGTTCTCTGAAGCCATTTACGAAGCATAGAATATGCAATTTAGGCTAGTTTATAACTCAAAACATCCCATTTTCACCATAATGCTCTGTGTTTGAATTTAGCACTTGAAGTGAAATTTAAAAGTTGCAAAGTAAACATCGATGTAGCACTTGTTTGCGAAAGGTATTTTGGCTGAGTCAATCTGCAAACAAGAAAATGTGATGTTTGCGATAAAGTGTAATTCAAAAACTATAGGAGAGTCGTCTGATCATGTATCTTAAATATTCAAAATTCTGAGTTGAACATTTGTGTTGTAAAACAATTAATCTGAGTACACTGTCGGGGTTTCAGCTTTCGCCTCAGGCGTAGTTTTCAATGTTCTCTTCAGAAAGTTCATTTCGCAGTAGGACCGAAAGACTTAGACGTTTTATTCATTACAAATATATATATCACTTCTTGGAAACGATCAACTTTCTCTACTGCTATTTGCCAGTTTTCGAACAGTACGCTTTGTAGACAAAATAACAGTGAATTGAAAGTGAGTCACGCGACAGGAGTAGCAAAAAGCAACAAAAAAAGACAAATTAAAAAACAAAAAAAGAAAAAACAATCTTTGGGCCCATCCTACACCATTTCTCGCGCGCTCTTATTTTAATATTTAATTTCAAGCAATCATTTGTTATTCGAAAGCTTGTCAATGCATCGAGCGGATGATAGTGATGTACAGATTTAAAAGTGTATTTGAAATGACTCATTAGCATATTTTCGGCTGATCTGTTTTGGGGTCTATTAGAAGGAAGGAAGATTTTGCATACTGATATTAGTTGGGGATATCCAAGACAAGCTCGTTGATAACTTCTTGTTTTCATTTCCGCTTTCGACGTCAACACTTCATCAGTGTTTCAGATATTCGATGAGAAAGGGCTTGGTTTAGGGATGATCCCAAGCAGGAAGAATATTTTGAATTAGTGATCACTGGCTTTAATTTGTAAAGCAGAAGTGTTGAGAATTTACGAAATGATCACGAGATGCTAAATCGAAACTGTTTTTAAGAAAAACTTACGTAATTCAACCAATTGCACATTACAATTACTCACTAAACCAATCAAAATTAAAGAAAAGTTCTGCAGCGTATTTAACCATCGCCAGGCGCGGAAAAACAAATACGATGAAAAAGAGATTCTTCATGATATTTGCAGAGATAATATAAGACAGAACTTCAGAAATTCATATCAAACTAAGTCTGTGTCCATTATGTTTTTTACTCTTTTGACACTAATAAGAAAGAATGATTAATACATACGCCTTCAGTGGTCTACAGCTGTGACTTCCTCCATTATTGACAGTTTCTGCCCACAATTAAACACAATGAAATATTTATCTCGTGTGCGCATTAAAATGAGATGCGTCCATTGTAATTTTGCACTCATTCATTCATTCATTAGCTTACTTTAAAAGCTCGGTATCTCTTCATTTATTTCACTACGATGATCTTCCACTGAGAAAGCCATGTTTATAGTAATAGAACGAAAATTTAACTCACATAAATAACTTTCCTAACCTATTTCGGTAAAATGGAACGGCTGAAATATTTAAGACCTCTAATGTAATCTACTGTTTTTAAGTGAAACCGCAAAGAAATGAAGTCAATAATAATTTTGCTGTAAATTCAACGTTTGGTAGACTTTTCCACAGGACTGACCCGCGATTAACTAAAGTTTCGCTCAGTATATTTGGAGCGATACATCTAAAAGTAAATGTGTTTCAGTATAAGAAATCTAGAGGTCTCGTAAAACGTTATGAGCGGCCATTGAAACTCCTCCATAATTTTGAATGTTTCCAAATTCTTTTAGAATGGAGAAGAGTTGGACATTGGACCATTTTTCCGACACTGCGGTTTAAGCCTCGAAAGCCCATTCTACCAGTTCAAAGCAGAATGCCTGATTAAGGTTATTTTCATTTCTTGCAGACCTTCAATATATCTTTTTTGGTTTATACATATAAATATACCACACAAAGATTCAGCAGAGCAAAAATAAAATCCGTGTAATGGAAAGAAAGCTCCTGTTGGAGCACTGGACTACTCTTGGTTAGCCAATCAGAGCGCACATAAATCACTATTCATTGTTTTATCTTAAAATAGGGTTTAAAATGAAAATCACCAGACTGTAAAAACAAAAAGAAACTATATTGTAAATATTGGCCTTAAATATTAGGCAACCTCGGGAAACAGGGCAGAATGTCGATCTTGTTGTTGTTTTTTCCATAGGACAACTAACAACGTATCTATTCAAATGAGCACCGAATTTTCTAGGGGTTCCTGGTAATCTATGTGTTTTTTTTCAATGAAATCGCTCGAGGCATTGTTTACCATGTCTGTTGGGCTTATAATAAGGGACTTCCTTCTCAAGTCTCGATTTGTAGTTCTTAAAGATTTCCGAGTTTTCAATTTGTGATTTATCATTACTGCTAATTAAGTATCTCTCCGAGCTTAAATGTAATCAAACTGAAGTAGGCAAACAAAAGCAAGCCACTTTCCTTCCACAATATCGTGTAACTAGTATAAGTAAGGTGAGCTGATCCTTGGTCTCAGCTCACCTCCCTGGGTAAAACGTCTAAAGGCTTTATCAGTAGTGCTCTTTGCGCAGTCACACCAAAACGATCCATAGCGATCCAAGCCTCCCGATCGCCCAGATCCTTTGTTTGCTTATTAAACCTGTTGCATTTCCACCTTTCTTTGAATTTTTCAAATATAGTCAACAACGAGGAGCCGATTCACCGGCTAGGCTCCTGTTAACAACGTATAACAAGAAAAGCCTTTTTCTTTACTCGTTTGAGCTACTATAACTTTTTAAGAACTTTACAAAGCCAGTATTACTGTTATCATGGAGGATAATATATATTCCTCTTTCTTCTAACACTAAATAAAAACAAGAAAAGAAGAAAATAAAACCGAAAGGATAGATTGGCGGGAAGCAAGGGTGAATTTGGCGGGAAATTCGATATTTCGTGCAAGAAAGGCCTTCCCATGATTCCTTCCTGTACCGTTTTCACAAATTCAAAATGGCGTCCAATGGTCAAAGTGGAAAGTGGGAAGTGGTAGGAAAAGGTGGCAAGAAAAGGGCTCCTAATGAAGGGAAAAAGAACAAAGTTAAGGCTTCTGATATGCCTAAGGCCGAGATCATCAGTAAGTTAACTAACTGTAAATTATTTTGAGGAAATACTCGAAAAACTCACTTAGTGTGTGTCGTAACGCCACGTATGCAACTTTGGACTTGGGTCAACCTGTTTTGGGACTGAGATCAAACTTTGTGATGTCAGTAAAATCTGCTCATAAAACAATTTCAGAAGAAAGTTTTTTTTTTCGACAAAGTGTTAATCATGTGATAAACTCACAAATTACTATCTTTAATGAACAACAAGTTACTTAGCAGAGTTTATCAGTTTTACATTGATATTCTCTGTGTCCAGTGTGTGTTTCCCATCGTGTAAAAGTGATCGAGTGAGTTCGAAGCAAATAAAAGTAAGTATTTTATTTTGTGTTATGTGATTGCGATTATATATTTCCTAAGTTCGAGATAAAATCTTTGGTATGCCTCATCAGTTACTTTTACATCATTGATGAGAATATTAACTCAAAGGTCAGGTTTACAAGAAATAATGGTAAGTATTAGTAAAAAGAAAAAACATGCTTTTATCATGTAAAATTTTAACTTGTGTAGCTATCTACCCCTGTATACGAAAAAATGTGGAGCTAAATTTGTCTTTCTTAATTATATTGATTGAAGACAAAATTAGTCATATAATGGTATTTCTGTCCAACCTTATTCCTGGATGATTTACAAATAAAACAATAGTTCTGGACAAACTTTCCTTTGAAATACGTCTTGAACAACACATTACGAAAGGTAGTTCGTCTGGATGCGTAGTGCATCTTGTGCCTGTCTTTATACTAGAGATGCATAACCCAGATGAACTATAAAATGTTTGCCCAAGTTCATCCAGACTGATAATGCATCCTTAGAATAAACACGGCCAATGGCAAGTGGGGATATTATGCCACAATAAATGAAATTATTGTCTCTTTGGTAGAATTATTTTAAGGAAAGGGTTCACATGGTGACAGACGCACTCAGCCATAGCTTATTCTGGTTTCTGTAACATGAAGTACCTACAATCAGTGACAAAATTGTTGAGACAGTGTCTTCAAATGGGATATTTCAGAGAACAAGACAATCAACACTCCTCCCTCTTCCCCTGTTCATTAAAAGTTGGGGTATTTGTCGTTTCTTACATGTTTCTCGAGCAGTGGCAAAACATTGCTTCAATGGGATGGGGAGGGGAAAGATTCATTTATCCCCTTGGAAGCCAGCAAAACACCAGAAAGGCCCCTTATCAGGTCATAGTCTCTTTTACCATTGTTCTGAAATGTTTATATTCTTTATAATAAGTCCCAAATCCAGGACATGAATGCTGCAATACTGTGGAGGATGATATGTGATATGATGTACCTAGATACTCTGAAACACTTCTTTAAAGCTTTAATATGTCTCACTTCTTAAGCAACATAAAAGTTTGTTCAAGGAGAGTCATACCATCTTGACATGGTGCAAATAGTGTGTAAGAAAAATTACAAAGCAGTAACATCTATTTCAACCATCAGGGGTGTCCCTTAAGGCTAGGACTGGGGATTTCCCCTGGCTATTATGAGCACAAAGGAAATAGAACATCAAGAACTTCCTAGCCGTTCAATTTCCCGCCTACTTATTTCATATACCTGGCAACTTGAAATCTTAGAGACAGCCCTGACCATTATTTTTTTCCAATCTTCTTTCTAGATCCCTTAGCAGCATCCAAGACAATTTATCAGGCTCTGAAGCACCCTAAAGTTCCTGTAACTGAAATTGGTAATGGAAATGTGAAACATACAGCAGATATTCCTGATCAATTGCCAGCAGTTTTAACAGAAAGAGTTGCTGAACAGGCTCCTGAGATGAAGAAACCCGGTATAAGCTTCATTGGCAGCAAGAAAAAACCTGCCTCAACAAAACCCCAGAAAACAGATGAAGAACTGCTCCAGGAGGCTTTATCAAAGGTGCATAGTTAGTTAAAATGCAAGCTGTGTAACAAGTAGCCTTTATTGTGGATCAATGTAGTTGACTTCGGTTAGTAACATCTGCAAAGCAGAGCCAATATCCTTGGTCTGGGCCACCAGTGGACTAAGCAAATTACCGGAAGTGGGTTTTGAATTTCCTTTCATTGTGATTGGCAAATCACCAATGGCATTTTCAACATGCCAATTGTGGCATGTACTCAAATCCTGGTACACAGGAGGGGGCCCAGAACAAGGATTTTGGCACTGTTTCACAGACACACTTATAACCAGAGTTTACATGAATCAAATTGAATGTGAGATACCTTTTCACCCTGTCTAGAAAAAATAATAACAGAAACATACTGCCATACCTCGTTTGTGAAAGCTTTTGGCTTATACAATCCCCCCCCTCCTCTCCCCCCTCAATACTGAAATTCCAGTTAGGTTCATACTTCCCTTTTAATATTTGACACTCAGAGACTCTCCTCCCCTACAGAATTTTTTGCTACCTTTTACAGTGTATTTGCATTTTCTGGTACAACACAATGTTTGGATGAGCAGTATCCTTATGGCAGAATGGCATTTCATCTAGAGTGTTGTAATTAAATAACAGTGTATTTGACTTCCTTCAATGTCACAAAACTGGGAGAAGTAGAGATTTTTGGAGTTCTGTTAATACATGTAGCTTGTCTCACTTCTCACATCACTTTGACCTTTACGTTTCAGCTTGATCTTGATGAGTTGACAGCACTATTGACAAATCTGGAATCATCCTTTTCTAATAACCCTTCGGTCAGTAATTTGAACCTAATAAGTGGCTTTGTATATTTTCTTGAAGAGCCCCATGGAGAGGAGAAGTTGTTATGTCATGTTGCCAAGGTAGCAAAATTTTTGGATGACAACAAACCGAACCGTCACTTAAAATGTGGATTCGCACTGTTTCAGACCTCATCGATCTTATTTAATTTCATTTTCATTCTGTCAAATGTTTACGAAATTTTCTGGGTTAAATCCAAAAGGACTGTATGTAAGGTTTGAAAAAGAAAAACAGAATTTTTGTGTTGTGCTCACCTACTCCATAAAGCGGGCGCGTGAAATTAGGAAGTTTCATGTCAGGGTCGTGCAATAAATGGCTAAGAAATGTACAAAAAAGCGTGATGCACGAGCAAAGATGTTTTTTCCCAATCTTAACCCATTGTTTTTTTTTGCTGTTCGCCGTCGCTGTTGCAAAAACTCCCTATTGTTGTCATCCAGAAATTTTGCCACTATGGTAACATGACGTCACACTACTCCTCTCCATTGAAGATATTTTTGTTAACACAACTAGACTTAATAATTTGAAAATGCTAGAAAAATACAGACATACAGTCAAACATCTAAAATTTATATTGACCACCCTCAGGAGGGGGCAACTGGCCACTAAGGTTACCTGAAATCAGCATCAGATGTGGTAGAAATTTAATTTTGGGGAACAGACACACATTTATACGTACACACATTTTTATTACTTTTTGACAAATATACTTCACAGATTTGTTGTGGTAGCTTTGCCTTTTCTAGGTGGGGTCATCTTCTGTAATAAAAAATAGACAACAAACAAGTTTACAAAGTTGAGTAATGGAGAGAGAGAACAGTTAGTTAAGGAGAAAGAGAATAAGAATACTTTTGTGATTCAATGTCTTGCTTGACTGATCAGGACTAATTTTTTATTACATTGTAATCTAAAATAACTTTTACGGTAAAGACAATTAAAAGAATTAAATATTGTAACAGTTATAAAAATATAGTAACAATTAAATACAAGAACTAAATTTATACCATAGCTAATAGAGAGGACGTATCTTGACATAAGAGTCCACAACATCAATAAGCAGCAGAGTTAGTAAAGAAAAATACAACCATGAATGCAATGTCCAGTAGAGGAGGCTGTTTAGTAAAGACATTATTTTACAGTGATTTACCTACAATTATAGAGAAACTTGTCATATTGATGCTCTTTATGTTGGTTGTGGTTCAATTTTTTTCTACAACTTCTGTTGTGTTTTATAGATACCTTTTTGATATTCTATTCTAAAATTTTGCAAACCTTTTTTCTTGTAGATTTGGTTAACTGATATTAGTGCAAATCTTCAACACAAGCTGAAGAATGTTCCACAGAAGGACCCAGTATTTGAAGGCAAACCACAAGGTAGTCTTACTGGGCAATACACATTACTGTAGCTATGGCTTGTTGTATTATGGATGGGCACTCAAACACATTGACCATTTTTTTTACTCAAATAATTAACCTCAGAGAAAAAATGCTGTTCAAATTCAAGAGATTTCTCCGTCCTCCTTTCAAACTTGCTGATAATTTTGCAAAATTTTGTATACTCCAGCTTCAATGAAGTTGTCTCAAGGAAAGGGGTATTAATGATGCAATGTGCAGGGGAGTTACTAAGGGCCTGGGGCCAGGTATTTCAACCCTAACTACTATGGAATGAGCATGATCCCTGGCTACTTTCACAGGAAACGAAAGCAAATAGGAGCAAAAGATAGTCCTAGCCATTGAATTCCCCATTTACTCATTACATAATCCAGAAACTTTGAAATCTTAGTGTCGACAGTCCTGCAATGCTTGATGAACATCATTTGTCCAAAGAGGAAGGAACTTGCAGCCCTCTTTTTTGGAAAATTTAGTTGAGCTCCCTCCCTCACTGGAAGAGGTGATGCTCCTTCACTGCGATCAGTGATTTTACATTGCAGATTACAGTCTTAAAGGAGCTGTACCACAAAATAAATATTTTATGCGACAAAATTTAAACAGTGAGAGCTGCCACCAAATTGAGTAAAACATAAAAGTAACCACTCAAAATGTTAAAAGAAGATATAAATAACACAGTAAATACAAAAGAAGGAATGAATGGACAAACTTGAAGAAAATTTAAACAGGCTGTAATTGCAGTTTTTGAAAACTTGTCAGCTTAACAGTTTTTCAAAGTATATTTTTGTTGTTTGTTACGATTGATGTAGTGCTTTGAGAGAGAGATTTGTTTGATACAAAACTATGATTTTGTCATTTACCAGTAAATTCTTCCCGAAAGTAAAGTTCCTTAGCGAAAAAAAAGGCAATATTAACCCAATGAACTAGAGAACCGTGACACAGCCCCTTTAATGAGCATAAATGATGGACCTTGCCTAGAAATATGCACAGTTTACATGTTCTCACTTTTTTTTTTCAGACTACCCCACCCGCTTGTTCCCAGTTCATTTAAAGACATT
>NC_133211.1:17907508-18042508 GCF_958299795.1 Porites lutea
CCTAGATATTTTCATGGGAAACAAAGGGAAAATAGAACCAGAAGAACCTCCAAGCTGTTAAATTCCCCTCCTACAAATTACGTATGCCTGGAAACTCGAAATCATAGTGAGAGCCGTGTTTTTTTATTCTCATTACAGTACTTACAAATCAACAAGTACTCAAGAGACAGTTATGGAAGCCAAGGAGTTTTTTGCTATAATGGAGCTGGCATTTTCTCCATCATCACCCCTTGCTGGTAATCCAAGGTAGGAGAGAAAAAAAGCTTGAGAAAGCTTAAATCTGGAGAGAAAAAACTGAAAGATAGAGTTGTTTATAAAATGTTAACAGAAAATTTAACTCTTTTTTTCTTACATTCTTCACACAATTTGTATTCCAATCCAGTGATTTTGTTACCCTGCGTCCTGCATCCTGCGTCCCTGAAGCATAAGAATCCCCAAAGACGCAAAATAAATTATTTGTGGTATGCATCGATTGATCGATCTGAAGATGTGAATGTAGAATATCTTGTGTGTGATTTCTGTGGCTGCTCTTGTGGCTATTGTTAAACAATGCTTATTTCTTAGTCTTTTCTGTGCTTTACAATAGAAGGAGTATCTTTTTATCTCAGTAAACTGGAATACAGAGTTTTGGAGTCTATCTTCAGATTCGCTGTGTGGTTACTAAATACCCAGGGACTCATTGTTTTTTTGAACTGGGCCACAATAGTTCTGGACTGGGGCTCATGATTTTTTCACAAGATGAGTCCAAGGACTCACCATAACTACTTGTAACAAAATCCCTACCAGTTGAAGGTCATTGCCCACTGTATTGCATATTTCTTTGTCTGGAAATGTGAATTTTTCCTTTAGAGGTCATTGGTCCAATGCACTGTTTTTTTTTGTTTTGCAAGAATCTATCCCTTCCAATCCCACAGAAATACAGAGTAGCAATATCAAGTTTTCTTTTTAAATTATTAAGTTCTGTTGGCCCTTTTTTTTTCTGTGCAAGTGTAGATTGTTTCCTGATCTACAGTGTGATACCTTCTTGACTTGAGTTAACCGCTTTGAACAACAACAAAACTGAAAAACTTGAGTAGAAAATGATCAAGGCTTGGTTCAGTGCTGCCCAAACAAAATCATATCGCATTAGGTGTTCATCAGTGTAATTTGTAGAAGGGTTAAACCTTTAAATAATATGTATATCTGACATATGGGACTTGAGTGGGACCAGAACCTTTCTTCATAATATGTAAGTCCAGAAAATTTCCATACTCCCCCCACAGAAGGGATTGGAAATTCCTGGGGGCTGGGTCTCAAAGGCCCAAAAAATTTAATTAAAGGTATGAAGCTTGACTGGAATTTCCAGAGAGGTGGGGAGGTCTAAGGACAAATCCCTTCCGTTAGGGGGGTATGGATAATATTCGGAACCACACAATGTATAATTTGTAAGAACTCCTATTTTTTTTGTTCTGTTTCTTTTGTTTGTAGTTTGCAGCGCAAGTTGTTATTACTATACCCTCAATTAAAGGTACTGCATAGTTAGTACAAGCAAAGAACAGTATTTTTACATTTCAACTGGATATTAGTGCCATGGTTTGTACAGGCATTTAAAAGGTCTTGTTAATTTCTTGAAAAGGGGCCTTGCCTCTGTGAGAATCATAAAAGTACCCTGTAACATCATGTTACAGAAGGAAGGATCTTTAGTAGTGATAATTACTTTAATGCATGAATTTTATTGCATGTAAATTGTACAATTTTAAAAGGATTTTAATTTCTCTCAGAGAGCAACTTTAGAGTTAAGTTTAATTAAACAAGAGTCATACAGAAAGAGCTTGCAATAATTGCAATTCACTTCAATGAAACTTTACCTTGGAATTAAGCAACACTATGAAATAAGTAAATGTAAATTGAATCCCCAAACTTAATGCAGGGCATGGAATTTTCCTTTCTTTCTCAGTTAAGCTGTGAAACAGGGAAAGTTTCAAAAGCTTAAATGTCATGCTTTGTTGTCTCCTTAATAAGGAGTTGTTTGGGGCTGTGATGTTTCGCTAAACTCATGAAGTAAGAAAAGACCTAATTTTTCATCCACTGTCTTCAGAGGCTGTCACTACATGCTGAGTCCAGTTCTGTAAGCAGGTTGTATTTTCCACCCCTCCTTGGCCGTCTTGGCAATGATCTTCCTCTGGAATATCAAACAGAGGTACTGTAAAGATTCCATGTTTGTTCCTCTATATAACACATGCAATAAATAAATAGATAGATAACTGTCAATTTAGAGGTAGCACATCCACACTGTGATTCTTTGTCTACCATTCCGGATTAAGTCGGAATTCAGAAATATTGGGTTTTGAGGAGAGGGGAAAATCATAATACCTGTTGTTAAACCTTTTGAAGTAAGGGTCGGAAATAACGACAAACTCCACTCACATCTGGTGTCACCTCTGGGATTTGAATCCAGGCCCCACTGGTGAGAGATGAGTTCTGTGACCTCTGTACTGGTCACCCTCTCAATTTAAAGGGGTATCTAATGATTATAAATCAAGCTCAGGTTTGGACATTAGAAAATGCTACTCAGTATTTCTTCTTCTTTGGAGATACGCCTGAACTGTCTTCCACTTTTGGTTTTGGTTGGCAATTTATTCAGAGAAAATCGGGATTCATGTTACACTTTCAAGTGAAAAATGGAACTTAATGTTGATCAAGCAAGTGCTTTAAATAATTAGGTTTGATCATTTGTCATGTAGGTTTTGAGCTGCCTGGTGACGTGTTTAGAAAAAGATGCCGAATGCTTTACAAAATGGGAGACCTGCTATACAGCAACCTTGCCACAATCAGGGTATGTTCAACTGTTATCACCAGCTGAGCTTGAGTCATTATTTTGAAACATTTAAAGTTATCTTGAGATTGAGGGAAACCTTGAAAATATTAGTTTGTTGAAAGTGGAAAATACTGAAAGTGTAGCACTTCACACAAAAGATTATGGATGACTTAGTATCGATTGGATGAACTAGTGAAGTCTAATCATTTTTAGTACAAATCAAAACTGCAAAAATAATTATGAGAGTAAAGGTGAGAGGAAACCATGGTTTATAAGGCAAACTCATTTACCTGAAAAAGACCTGTTACAGCTTGCTGTCATGTGACCTTCCTTATGCAAAAATGACAGGATGTAGCTTTAACATTGCCCGGAATGGAGAGAGAGAGAGAGAGTATGAGAAAATGAACCAGAAAGCCCATTATGAGGTGACTGCACACCAGACTAAGATTTTATTTGAGTTGGAATGCATAGAAAAGTTTAAGGTTTTTTTCAATGAGGAAAGTTACTGAACCACAGAGCTTGGAGCCCAGCGCCTTTTTCCAATGATACAATTGTATCTTCCCTTATTCAAAATTCCTTAAAATATCGCTTTTTATACTATATAATCTAAAAATTAGCAGAACCATTATATCCTCTTTCCATCTCTCAATTGCAAATTCTAAACTTGTACACCACAGTTTTTGCAAGAGAAAAGTCTTGTGACCTTGCGCTGTAATAGGGCCAATTGTTGTTGTTTCACTGGAGTGAAAACACATGCAAAGAACAAGTTTCTGTGATAAAAATAAGCAAGAAAAGAAACATGATAGAGCTAGTTTTTGTCTGCAGAATTATAGGAAGTCATGGGAGTGTGGAAGAGGAGTGTGGAGAACATAATATCGTTCTTAGTGATGGGAAATTCTGTTTGTATAGTGTCGCCTTCTTAAATTTCAAGTTGGCAAAAATATAAAGAATACAGTAATAATAATAATAATAATAACAACAACAATAATAATAATAATAATAATAATAATAATAATAATAATAATGATGGTGATGATGATGATTTGGAGGTAGCACATTACAAAGTGGTTCTTCGTCTACCTGATTCCTGGTCGAATTGGAATTTGGAGCCGGTATCCAGCCAGGGCATGTATCTCTTACAAAAAATTCTTACAAAAAATGAGTGCAAATCGTCTCGAAAAAGTCTTGTCTGTAGAAGTGTTTACTGGATTATTCCATTGATCTTTTTCACATCAAGGTCATGCCTGTCGGATGTCTTTACCGTGATGTTAAATGAAAAGTATGCTTGTATTTCTTTCAGATTGCTGTTGAATCATTTAGTCAACACTTGGGACTCCCTAAGCACAGTAAGTGAAGTAGAACCTCCACTGTGCCTTACATTGAAATGGTCTTTGAGCGAACGGAGAGAGACTGGGAAGAGACGCCCCACGTTCTCTTGGGGGCGCGTTAGACGGCTCGCGTGCTTCGAGAATCTAGCTGATTCACTAACAGCAGTTTATTCACAAGGGAAAGAAACCGACTGTTTTGCGTTATAAGAAGTAGTGGAAATGTAATATGGAATTGTGAGTGCCGTTAAGTTACTCCTTTGTATAATTCACATTGCAGGTTCTCAAGAGCAAAATCTTCAACGTCGTTGAAATATTTCAAACGAAAAACAACTCACTTTTGGAAAACAACAAAGCAAAGGTAGGTCTCTGTTAGGTGGCTCGTCGCAGTTGCCCCCCACCCCCCCCCCCCCCCTCCTTCCCCCTGGTCTCCCGTCGTTTCGTTACAATATTATCTTTAGAAAAGGTATGGGGGTGAAGAAGTTTCGAGTCCCGCGCCTTCCCCCTAGCTTTTCCAATGATCCGCCCCCTAAACTGTGATAATTCCTCGTCACAAATGCGTTTGGTTGAAAAGACAAATCATTGTCCAAAAGGTTGAGAATTAACCTTTCATCATCTTCTCTAAACACCCCCCGCCCCCACCCACTTTTCCTCCTCCACCTATCGGTGTTGGTGATGAGGTATAAGCTACGTTCTTCTTAACGTTCCACGACAAATTATTGTTATGAAAGTTTTGGATAACTTCGATAAGGTGGAGCACTAGTGCTGATTATTTTTGCGGCCCTGATCTTATCACTTTTGTTCATTACTGTATCACAATCTTCACGTTTAAAGTAAATTGAGCTGGATTATTATCGTAACACGTCAATTATGAAATAGCGAATAGCTAATCTCCAAGGTTTCACTGTAGCGAAATGCCTTTGTAGCAAAACGGTTGGTAACCCTATACCTGTTCTGCTATTTTTGGTCATTTTCTTCACATAACAGGTTACCATAGAAGCAGTAACACCTGTCAAAACACTCTTAATTTTACCTTTAATACTTCCAAGCACGGAAAATTCAAACGATGATAGTAGCTTTTGTTGGTTGTTATATCTCTTTACTCTTATTGCATGATCCATTTTTTACAGTGTAACTGATTTTGACTCCAAAATGTGACGTTGCTCCAAGTAACGTGATAATAGTTGTAAGGGATTCTACATAATGAGCAAGCAGTTTGTTTGCACCCTAAAAAGTAGTCGGAATAATGAAATTGTTGTTGGTCTAATTGACGATTGGCTGTAGTGAGTTTTTTTTGTATTTTGTTGATAGGAAAGTCTTTAAAATTGATTTACTGAACTGCGCTTTTCCGATACAGATTTTGCCTGCATACGCGTGGCTCTTTTATAGTAACCCTAGTCAACCTGTAGTGGGCACTGACTACCGCAAAGGCGTTGAAGTCTTCTCGCTAGTACAGAAATTATAACATTGTGTACGTTATATGAGATGTCATCTTGGTTACCTGTTAGTGTTTGTGAAGACTGTTAAATAATTCATAATTGATGTGTAGCTTTTATTGAGTGGACCCTTATGCTTTGTTTCCCATCAGATAGGTCTTAGCAGCTGTGTGAAAGCTTGTCAGGTAAGGCATAACTTCATTTAAGCGATATTCATGTTAAAAGGGGCACAAACAACGTGCCAACCTCGCTAGATATGGGGAAACTTGTCTAATTAAAGTGACTCACTTCTGCAGGTTGTTTATGGTAACGCCTTTAGAATCATACCAGCTATCATCCCGCAAGCCACTGAATTACTTGCCAATCATAACGTATTGACATCCGATAAATTTCTATGATTGGTTGGCGAATAAAAGCAACGTGAAAAGCACGTGCTAATTAGAATCCAAAGCAGCCTGCGAACAGGGTTGCTTTCATTGCACTGCCGGGTTTTCCGCGAAAGTTGCGCTAGTGCCAAGGTTTTCTTGCTTTATAACCTTTAGTAAGAAAACAAAACTTTTAAGTGAGCGACATTTCCACATTGACAACACCCTTTGATGGCTGAAGAAAGCAGATCGGTGAGTTTGTATAATACTTGTTACCACCTGTTGTGTTAACCCAGTGAGTAGCAGTGTGCTAACCTTGCAAATTATTTTTGACTTTTCACATATATATTTTGAAGATTTTATACATGTGTTTGTTTGTTTTTTTTTTTCACGAGTCCAGAATCCTTGAAGTTCTTTTCTTTAGAACGTTAAGGGCTTTTTATGGACATCAGTAATTTATGTATTTCATAAATATATTCCTCAAATTGGTGGTAAAATTGTCCTGAATTTACGCCCTAGTGGCAAAATTGCACTAGTAGCTTTTTGTTCAAATTCATTCGTCGTCGCTTCGCAACCATCTTCCAGTCTTAACTTCGTAAAACAATTTCAGAGATCCTATGTGAATGTGTCGCACAAAAATACAGAAAACAAGCAGTAAATAAGACTTATTTATGCGATATCATCGTAGAAGGATTAGTGGCAATTAGTGTTTGTGACTTAACGAGAACAAAAAAGGTGCTAAGTGGTTTTGTTGGGGAGCGGGGGACAGGTAAATAAATGGTCTTGTCTTGCGGGTTATGTCCCCAAGCGTTGTTTTATTACTCCACCTGTTCCGAGTTGATGTGTTGAAGAGCGTCTTCTCCCGTGCAACTAGGAAAATTGATTTGGAAAATGGTGGGGAAAAATCAACAGAAAAGAAGTATAACGACCTAAATCATGTCTGTTTTGATATCGACTACTTTTCGCTGTCTATTCTATCGGGGTTTCCACTAATTAATTTACTGTTATTCCTTCCGGTGTTGGTTGCGTTTGCTAAAAGTGCATGTGTCTTTTTCATGCAAATCACCAGACTACTCTTTTTCCTTTTAATTATTAAATTACACTTAAATAAATTATTACAGTTTTAATGCTCTACACTGTTTTTATTATATGAGCGAACCTGTTTTTAAACGCCTCCCGGCCTTCTTTAATCCCCATTCACAATGAACTAAACGCCAGTTTTTCTCATTCTCGTGTTCTTTTCTATGATGTTATAACGGTAAGACATTTGTGTGTGTTTTGTTCTTGTTTTGTTAGGCTGTGGACGAAAAGAAAGCTCGGAGAAAAGGATCTTTGTTTTCTTTTGGAAAACTCTTCAAGTTAATTTTGTTCTTGTTGGTAGCAGCTATTGCTGTTGACATCTATAAAAACAAAGGCTATAAAGGTACTCTTAATTTTATTAGTTTGTTGTCTGTTTATTCTAACATCTTTTCTTTGTAATCATGGGTTGCCTTAATTTTCATTTTCTTTCTTTTCTGTTGTTGGTGTGGGATCCCTACTCGTCAACTCTTTTGCTACCCTGATATTGGTTTGGCCTGCGAACGGCAGACGTTTCTCCTCGCTCATCGAAACGTCCCTCAGTGGCGATGCGCGAGCAGAAACGTCTGCCGTTCGCAGGCTAATATTGGTTGTTTACCATTTACACAACGTTCCCAGAAAAATCATGTTGGAAAGTAAATGGAACAGGAGTATTTCGATCGTTCCAGCGGATAATTTTCGGGAGCAACGGAACGTCTGAAAAGTCCTGTCTTTCCAGACAGAATGTTCCAAACGGAAATTCGAGTTCCTTCTTTTCAAATCCATCTTTGATACCAGTTTCAGGTTTTAACTGATTTGTACAATTGATAAACGCGATTGCAGACCGAAATTTACCAGTCCTAAATTTTGCCCAAACCGTTAACAGACCGATTCACCCGTGTAAATGGTAAACAACCATTGTCCTTCCTTCATTTATTTAACAGCGAGCAAAACAGCACAGATTGCAAAGGACTATGGTATAGAAGAAGCGGCATTGACAGGTTATGGACATACAGCAAAGAGTTTGAGTGCGGCAAACAGGTAGCTACTACAAGTGGTACTTGCTGGGTTCCTTTGAAAGATGCGTTCGATTGATGGTATTTCGTAATAAGGATATACAGAAATATGTGACAAATCTCTTCAATCTGACCTGGAGCCCTTTTCTCGAAAGGGCCCGGTAACTTTTCGAGCCCGAAGGCAAATTTTAAACTCAAAACCTGTTGAAAAGTTGCACAGTTCCTAGCTCACAAACAGCTCAATTTTGCTTCGTTAACTAATAGTTTCATTTTCAATAATTTATGATTGAAACTTTGATATCGAATACCAACACGACAGATATAAAACAGTTTTCCGGGCCCGAAACGTTACCGGGACTTTCGAGAAATGGGTTCCTGGGGGCCGGGTTTTTCAAAGCTGGATTAAGATAACCCAGGGTTAGCAGCTTCAATTGAGACTGAATGGAATTTGCTTGTCATTTATTCCGATATAAGTTTTAAGCCAGTTAAGTTATCCCCAAATGTACTGGGGTGCGTTTTCGAGCGGATTGGCCATTAGCTTGTACACTTTTTGTTTTTTATAATTTATTGTAATAATAGTTTTGCTCATTTGCTGTTGCCGTATAATTGACACGTCCAAGCTCCTTCGTGCCCTATAGGAGACTGACTCAGTTTAAAAGCCTTAGCAGAGCCGTGCATTTCGTAGCCCCTAGCCTGAGACGCAGACACTCTAAACCCGCTGTATAGAACGTCTGCGACGGACGGTACCAATGGTCTATGGTCTAGACGATGTTGGGGCCAGCTGCAACTCAGGCTACGATTCTTCCTTCGAAATGATGATAAATTATGTCTTATTTGTTTGCAGCTGGGTACAGGAAAACTATCCTACGTACTACAACAAGTTTAGAGAATACTCCGATCCAGCAGCCGCCTTTGTCTGGGAGAAACTTGTAGTTGCTGGAACATTTATAGCGGACACAACCAAACCAGCTAGAAATTATCTTAACAAAAAAATACCAGAGCTTTTAGAAAAGGTGAGATGTTGACTAAGTGGTGTGTCATGTTGCGCGGGTAAAAGTTGGTACTGATTCTTTAAACTGAAAATAGTTTTCAAATCCCACATGTCACGATTATTTAACGCGGAATCGACGTCTAATCAACATAACATGCTACGTAATTATTTTACTCCGCGTACGTGATATAGGCCGTGGGCTCATGTTTCTCACTAAGACAAACTAAAATAACTTCCCTGACAAACAGGACATTGTGGTTTGCGCATCAAAAAAATTTGAAATCTATCACGTTCCCAGTTTCGCCCTTGATAAATCGAGTAACAATTGCCATTATTAACTTTGACGCAAAATTGTTTGAAATTTTCGGTATTGTATTGTATTACTCCAATGAACGAGTAACGTTGCGAACGAAGCCCTTTTTTCAGTCGCCGACTAACGGAAGACATCCCCATATCATTATGAAATTAACTTTAAAAAAAAAGGAAAAAGAAGAAGCAAATTGTTACTAGTAGTCTGAAATTGCATTTTAACCCGCCTTTTCATCTTTTCCCCACAGATCGAAACCGAAGCCCCAGTGTATATCGGGATTGTTCGCGATTACCTCACGGACGTCTGGAATAGATTGTGGCCGGTCGTTCATAAATACCTGGTGATAGTTTGGGATTTCTTATCAGAGAACGTTCCATTACTTCTTGCCAAGGCGCAAGAACTTTTAACAACCTTAGCTTCCAAGGTTTACGAACTTGCTCCGGATTTCTTCTCCTCTGTGGCTTCCTGGTTTGCGAAACTCGGGGAGAAGATCGTAGAGAAGTTGCCTGATGTGTTAGCTGTCATTCAGGAGTATGCAGTCATAGCTATCAACTTGGCTGTAAATCTTATTAACAGTGTACTAGAGTGGATTCAGAGTATGGCTGGAAGGTACGTGGTCAGTCCGGGCAGTGTCGTAGCCTTTGTTTTGACAACCCTGTTCCCTAATTCATTATACAAAACGTTTTGATGCTACGGCTGGCTTATTAACCCTTTCTCGACACACGGTTACAGGAAGAGAGCAGCAAGACCTCAAGTAGTCGCACTATTTTATCAGGGTTAGCGTCAAACCTCGTCTGCAGGGTCTCCCTCGCCTCTTGTTGTCCTCCTGTATGTGTGCGCTGGCCACTCGGCTTATCGAACAACATTTGACATCAGTGGAAAATAGTATTTTGCACTTAGCCAACTCGTAATGTTCATCCTTGAGTTTTCCTTAAACTGTTTTTTTTAATCCTTCCTTGAGTGTGAGAGAGGTTTTTTAATGCACGCGTACGTTTGATTATAATTAAACACTGACTCCGACAAAAGCTGTTCTACCTTTATGAGAATGAGGGCTTCTTGGCTGAGCTCAAGTGTAGAATGGAAGACCATTATCAATCAGAGTTTGCGCCAGACTTCTCTTCTAAAGTCGTTCTCAAATCACACAGTAAAACACCTTGCTGGTGTTCTGCCCTCGTTTTCTGTTTCAGCAACTAACCCTAGTTTACTTGTCTGTTGCAGCGCCGAAGTCGAAGACGGAGTTCAGCAGACACCACCGATGACTGGATCATCAAAACCCGTGTAGTGAGTGAGAAGCTCGCCAGTACCATCCCAAGGTGCCAGATGAAAGATCTCCGTGGCTCAGAAGGAGGATTTCAAGACAACAAACCGCGACTGATTTTTTAGCTTTTGTGTGAAAACGGAATGGTCGCTTAGTCTTTGATATTTCCATTGTGGTGTTGACCAGGATATCCTTAAGGTCATTCAAACCTGTTATCACACACGATTATCAAACTGCTATCAAGATACTGCTAATTGCACAGAAGACTGAGTTCTCATAATAAATTACTTCCGATTTACTGTTACGAAAGCATTGCGGAGTACTGAGTCCGTGAAACAGACGTCTCTCTCCTGGTTCTAGTCTGCTACACAGCCGTTTTTAGCGTCGTCACGCAACGCTTCTCCCCCACAAAAATGGGAGCTGAATTATAATTGGCTAATCATGGGAAAGGAATGTAGTTCGGTTTTCAGCAGCCGTTAGTGGGGAGGAGCATTGCGTGACGACACTAAAAACGGCTGTGTAGCAGACTATCCTGGTTCTGACTAAATCCAGGCTGAATTGTCCAGCCAACAGAAAAAAAAACACTTTTATAAAACCCAGCGAGTTTTTTCCGAGTTCCTTTTATTATAAGATGCATTTGATTGACAAGCGCTTCTTGTGTGAACAAGTTACATTTACATGACATTTCCCGTTTCTAACCTCGTTCTTCTTCCACGTGTAAAAATGGAAAATATTTGGTGACGAATTTACGGCAAGTCCTCCCTCCTTTCTACATACATGACGCCTTCCTCTGTGTGTTAATTTAAGGCCCTTGTTCTAAATAGCCTGCATAACAGGCGCTTTATGGGCCATAAATGCCGCGTTCACCTCCCTTGGCTCGTAAAGCGCCTGTTATGCAGGCTATCTTCTAAGTTGTTGTACCCAGTTCTGGTGTCCAATGAATGTTGAAAGATGTTAAAATGAAGTTCGTGTTTGATTCACACTTAGCCTGAGTAGCATGGGGGTTTTGTCGGGAGCATGCCGGTTTTGTCAATCTTGCTTTACAGTCGTCCCCGTGTGTGAAGGCCTAAGAAAAGTCTCAAGTAACTTTGCTTTGCATCTCATTAAAGTCGGAAAGTTGAAACGATTAACTGTGAATTCTCGAAGTCGGGAAAGTACAAAAAATAATAGTAGAACCTCGGTAAGTTAAACTCTGACGGAAACGAAAAACAGTTCGAGTTTGCGGGGAATTCGAGTTAACGGGGTAATTTTCAGTGAAATTTTGCTCAAGAGAAAGGAAATTTAGTTCGAGTTAGTGGGGAATTCGAGTTATCCGAGTTCGAGTTATCGAGGTTCTACTGTAATTAACATCCGGTTTCCTAGCTTTTTGCTTCAAGAGTTACTATACCCACGTGTTTAGATTTTGAATTTATCAACCTACTCGAACATCGTTAGCTTGGTAGTAGACGATTTAAAGGAGCTGTGTTACGAAATTCATTCTTTTCAAACAATGGAAACCGCTACCCTACTGAGTGAAACATGAAAATAACTGCTCAAAACATGAAACAAAGGTTTGAATAACACAGCAAATTTGAAGAAGAGTGAAGACGGATTACAATTGTGGTTTTTGAAATCTTGTTAATCTAACATTTCATTTTTGTTGTTTGTAACGTAATGCTTGGGTGACATATTGGTTTGACACGAAGCTGTAATTTGCCATTCACAGTTATTTCTCAAGTTCCATAGCGAGTAAGGACGTGTGATTGGCATTGTAAACATGAACCAGATAATCGTGACACAGCCCCTTTAATATACGTCATGCTCTTGTGGTTGTTACAGGAACAGAAGAACACTGAATGGTCCCTTAATATCAGGCTTTACGTTAGCAGATCAGTGAACACTGAGTAGAAACTTTAGAAGGATCACAAAACTCCTGAGAAGAATGAACTTTATTTCAGCTTAGTCATCAAAGGATTTCTTAAAAGGAGCCAAAATTGGTTAATGTGGCTGCTGTTTAACTTCGAATTATCAGTACATCTTTTCGGTACAGTCACTGGTTACGTTTTACAAATGAACTGTAATTTTGTTCTTTGCGTCGATGAAGTTCAAGAAGTGGCTCTTGAACCGCAGTTGACGGTGATGACGAAAAGCCATGATAGCGTCAGGATACTTGAACACAGTTAACCACAACTCGAATTTCAAAACAACAAACTGCGTTTTTTTTTAGCAATGATGAGATTGCGTAGTTGGATCACGCCAAGCCTGTTCCAAGCGTTTGGCACTCCTTTTTACTTCGCACCGCTCCCCACTATCTGAACGCCTGGAACAAGCTAGATCGCGTCTTACCTTCATGACACTCGCATTGCGGTGTTGATCAGTATATTTAATATAATTAGGTTTTTAGTATTTTTATATCATAATTATAACTATTATTATTATTATTATTATTATTATTATTATTATTATTATTATTACTATTATTATTATTATTATTATTATTATTTTCTTTAATTTTTTTAATAATTCAATCTCAAGCAGCATTTGTAAATTGCCTATACGTAGCGAGATTTACAATTGCACTTTCAAAACCACAAAAAAAGTTTCCATTATTATTATTATACATGGTTTATCAAACTACTATCGAGAGGACGGAGGACTCAAAACAAATTAAGCACAATTTACTGTTGCGAAATCAAGATCGCGAGGCATTGAAGTAGTGAAACTATCATATCTCTGTTCCTCGCGTAAGACTTTTCCTGTCAAGTGAAGGGCACAAACGAGCTCATTGATAATACCGGCAAGTTCCTTTCACGTTATTTTTTTAAAGCACTTAATAGGTAAACTATTTACATTCGCGGCATCACATTTACTTTTTCCTTATCTTAAACTCCGTCCTCCAAGAAAAAGACCATACTTTACAAGTTGTCATTAATATACATCATCCTCTTGTGGTTGTTAAAGGATTGGAAGAACTAGGAAAACTTGAAGTATCTAGTGTCAAAACAAACTGGCAGATACTTCTGTAACTAATCACCAACCAAACTTCTGAGAAGAATGGACAATTTTTCAGTTTATTGTCTCAAGGCTCCTGTTTGATCTTAAGATTTTGGAGCTACCATAGTTTCATTCAAGGCTTCAGCTTTATAGAGGAACTTTTAATGCTTTTAATGCTACGAGGAAGTAAAGTCCCAAGTGAAATAAGATGACGAAGTGGAAGCTCGATATAACGAACCTCTATATAACAAAGTCCTCTGTATAACGAACGATTTTGTTTTTCACCTTAGGAATAGTAAAATATATGGAAAAGAACCTCAGTATAACGGACATAACGAAACCGCTCGTTAAAGAGAACAAATTTTGCCAGTCCCTTCGGCCCTTTAGTCTTTATATCGAGGTTCCTGCACTGTACTGTGTTATAAATTTAATAGCAACCCATGGTGTGTGGTTCCTTGTTTCTCAGAATACTTATCAAAAATTGAAAGGACCACAACGTTAGTAGACATCCTTCCTATTCGCTTCTAACTAACTAGTATATCAGAGATGTATGCCGCCAACAGCGGATTCAGTCCTAACTGTGCTGTGTTCGCACTAATGAATCCATCATGGCATGCAAATTCTCGGCTTGCACTGTCACGCAATGAAAAATAAAAATGCAAACCATTCAATACAGAAGGACTAGAATCTGGGAAATGAAAAAAGATAAATATACAAAAACCCTTGCCAAGAATCAGGTCTGTGAAATATTTCAAATGCGAGATACTGGGAAAAAACGGTTTACCTAGATTCATAAAGCTTTGTATGGAAACACCATGTTGGTGTCCCTTTCAGGAACACCAATATGGCCGCCGGATACCAACAAGAAACATCTGTTTTCGCGTTTTCCTACTAATGCGTGAATTCTTCGCTTGAGGAACTCATAAAGATTACAGTAATATTTATTCTGAGACAAGGAATGTTTAGATTGCAAAATCTCCCAAAATCGGTGATGTTTTTAACCCACATAAGAGCTTTCTCGGCCGCCAGCTAAATGCCGCGTCACGCAAAAGCCTGGAAATTCAAGCGTCCTCTTTCGCAAAACGAAGAACCCTTTCGAACCAAAAATTTGTTTATGTAAAGGCATTTAGATACTGTAATACCTCGTGAAAGTAGAAACTCAGAAGAATCGATAGTTTCTTAGTTTGATTTTTGGTGACGTCACCTGCAACCCAAGAATAGGTAGAACTCGCTGACCGTTCCCTTTTTGAGAAAGTTCTTGCTTGTCAAGTGTTAATTTCTCCGATCATTCTGTCGGTCTTGGTGGTCTCGATCAGTGCTTATACAATATTCCAAGGATTGCGTAAGCAAGGATAGGTGGTGCGCCAATATTCTTGAACGTAGAGTGGAAAACAAAAAAGCAATTTTGCCCCGTTTGGCGGCTTTTGTTTCAACGAGAACCGTTGCTATGTCAAGTTGCAGTAACGTTGGCGGAAGTTCTCGGTTACAGTCATTCCGCGAAAGCATGCCCACGCCAGTCTTAATTTCTACAACTTCCGCGTTGTGGTAACCATAGTAAGAAAACTTTTATTTATCTCACAAAAAATAACAACCTCTTCCGTCAGCTGAAAACATCCGGTCTGTTTTTGGTTTTGGTTAAGCTCGCAATTTGGATAATACATGCTCTATTGCTCCGCAAATATATACCACATATTGGAAGTCTGAGTATAAATCAGTAGTTTAAAGACCTTACGTACTGAAGACCCGATACATAAAAACTGTTTTTTGAAGTTTCCTCGATCAGCATTACTCATGCCATGCACGTTGCCTGGAAATAAACCAGATTTTACACACAGAGGGGAGCCTGCACTGCGTACGAACTTTCACATAAAATACGGCAAAAGACAACAGCTTATGAAAAAGGAGTAGATTTATGTTAAATGGAACAGCTTTAATATACGTTTATCTACAGTTTTGCTTCCAGAGACTTGATGTGCCTGTTTGGATTTTTCAGCTCAAGGAAGATCTCTGCACTCCAGTCGGCTGGCCGGTGATGATCTAGCCTGTTCCAGGCTCCGAGATAGTCGGGTCCGCTGAATTGAGAAAGCGCAAACACAAAAATGCCTTTTTCTTTCGCGTCTTCCCCACTATCTGGGAGCCTGGAACAGGCTAGTGATGACCAGATCATACTTGTTAATTTATTATTCATGTTCTTGTGGTTGTTACAGGAACGAAAACTAATCAGGAAAACTATCTGTTGTTGAAATCGTCCCTCAAATCCTTCAATATTGGGCTTTAAATTAGTGAACTGGCAGAGCTTCTGTGACTGATCATCAACCAGACTAATATTATGAGAAAAACAGACAAAATTTCAGGCAAGGGCCAGGCTTCTGTTTGACTCTTACATGAGCTGACATGATTTCATTGCTGGCATCAGCTTCATAGAAGAACGTGGCATTTGTATACAATGCTACGAGGAAGTAAAGGGTGGCTCTTGAAGTATTGAAGCTACCTGCAGATGAAATTAACGACGATGTAACACTGTGTGCTATAAACTTCATAAATTGCGACCAATGGCTCGAGGTTCCTTTCTTTCTCAGAATTTAATAAAAAATTGAAATAACCACAACTCTTACACTTCCTTCCTATAAACTTCTCCAAACACCAACCGAGACACAGAGAGGATTGGGATAGCCTGCGAAAACATCCGTTTCAGTCCACGCTCTTCGCCGCTGGGGACGTTTCGCGCGAAACGTCTTAGCGGCGAAGAGCGCGGAGAAACGGATGTTTTCGCAGGCTAGGATTGGGACTATGATGACAGCCTTTATTACAACATGTAAATAGGTAATCACTCAAGTCACTCAATATAGGTACAATATTAAAATGAAACAGGTAAATGCTACTACTTTTGACTGTTGTTAGCCGAGTATCTTGCAAGTGAATTATAAGATGCTGGGCCCTGAATTTATACAAGCGTGCTTGGACTTTTACTGGCATTGAGTACAAAAAGCTGATCGTAAAAACACTGGGGATACTTCGTGAGTAAAATAACTTGATATGCCAGATGGAATAGTAATAGTACTCAATCTATGTAAAACTTGTACTAAGGTAAAGGCTGTCTTAGTCCCAGTACCCCATGTTTGATATTTAGGGCAGCATGACAAAACTGATGCCAACCAAAAATCAGTCGCGAGTAAAAGCACAACCCAACCATTGGCGGCTTGACGGTTCAGCGCCCGCGACATGTGTTACGTTCGCACATGAAAAAGACGGTAAATGAATCTTTATCATGGCATGTCATGGCGGCCTTGAAACCCTGTTAGTTAAACGTCCTCATACTGGCAGCGCACACAGATGGTTCCTCAGTTTAATCAAGTTCTTTCTTCCGTGTCATTTCTCATTCGTTCTTTGGAATTGGCGATCTTGCTCCCGGCAGTGGTTATACATTTGAATGATTTATTCCCAGGATTGCGTGGGCACCGGGAATGGAGGCGGTGTCTCAATTCACTGAGAATAATGAAAATTAAGAGAGCAATTTTCCTTTTGGAGCCGGCTACGGCTTCGGCTATTGAGTTGCGCATCGGTCATACCGCTTAAAACCTGTGCCCACGTCTTATTCCGCATGATGGGCATAGTTAGTATTAAAAGGGGACTCCCCTTTCATCGATGTGCTAACGGTTTTCTCACAAATAAAATTGGGCAGAGTTTAATTCATAACTGCCGTAACGATTGCATAAGAAAGAGTGAGTCAAACATCTCACACAACTGTCAGAGCATACCTGTACTCCTGCTACTGTGTGTGAATCATAGTAATTTGTTTACTTTATCGGTGGTTTTCGGTTACGGTGATTTAAGTCGTTCTGGGGCTCAAATCACGAAAATAAATAAGTAAAATAAGATGTTAATAAAAAAAAACTTCTTTTGAAGAGTTTTAATTGAACCACGATCATTCTCTCTTGATTGAACTTAACACCATTGCTTCAGCATGTTCAGTTTTAATTGAAAGTGGGCGAGTGAGCCTCAGGTTACCCTGCGATCGAAGGAGACTCTGCTCGCAGGGTAGCCTCAGGTAAAACCAGGAGAGGCTCTCGTGGCAAAACTGAACTCAAAACTAGACAATGATATCGATATATTTTTTCAAAGCAACAGAGAAGCATTGGAATTTGACTTTTTAATCATCCGCAAAAATAAGTAACTAGACCCAGTTATAAATTTTTTTCACAAATACGTCATTGACAGCAGACGCTGTTTTTATCTTTGGCAAAGGTACAACAATCATGTATTGTAATGTTTCTCGGAACTACAGGTATTTTTAAAGTTGTCAAAGGTGAAATGTTATGCGAGTAAACATTGGTATCATTTACTTGCTTCTCGTATTGCCGGATATCATTCCATTGCGGTATTAAATGCCGGAATCTCGGCTTTGAGCGTCCATTTAGTACTTTGCTCCGAATCTTATTCCCATGAACGAGACTTTGAATGGGTTGTCTTAGAAATATATTTTTTTTTCCTTGGCAGTTTTGTTGAATTTTGAAAATACCATAACCGATAAAGCAAAACCCGTTATTGGGTACATAATAACGAAGAAAACACAAACTATTAGTTCTCAAAAATTGAACCTTCCGTGATGTTTTCTTGTATTCACGGATTAGCTAAACTTTCCTTTAGTACTGAAGCCCAATATTTTTTTTCCATCTAGAATGCCGAGCATCTGTAATCAATATTCGGAGGAGGAAGGTTTCGCGTGATCGAGCAATTTGCATTTTCAGAAACTTTAAAATAGCTAAGCACAGTCTTCGGTTGCTTTCGTGGCAGTTTACAAATCATCGTTCGATTCGTCATGCATTTCGTAAAAGTACTTCCGCTAAGATTAGTCTTCTACCCTTTTGAAAGTGTTACCAAGTAAACTGCTTTAGCTAAAATCCAGTGGGACGAATCACGAAATTTCCGGTTACTATTTGTGATGACGTACAAACACGTCAAAGAGATCAATTTGCTATCACGGTTCAGTGCTCATTTTTTAGAGAGTGCATTATAAAAGACGGCGCCGTTACACGTACACAGCTATCTTAGTCTTTCTCTGCGGTGTTGTTTGCACACGTTAACAGCTGCAGTTACTCTAAGCATTTTGGAATAAGTCACTGGAAACAAAAAGGATAGTTGCGACGGTAAGTGGAGAAGAAAAAAATTGTAATCGTTTTGCGTAATAACGGTTATATAATGACCTGATCATGAATTTTACTTTAAAAAATCGGGAAGAAAATGGCCTTAATAATGTAAGGCGTATGAGAATTCAACGAAAAATCAACACACCATTTCTTAACATTTTAAGACCTTTAGGAACCGCCTTCGCCCTTCGAACATCAAATGATTTCAATCTCGCAGTAGCTGAAGTTCCGTACGAAGAACTGCCAAAAAATCCATTTTCAACTATCATTTTGTAACTAAGATAAACAAACAATCAAACTGAGGAAGCTGCCATCAAAAGCGGTGATTTGATGAGTCAGAAACGCTAAAATATTGTCATGGGTCGCCTCACGTACTGCGTGGGCGAAATGGCGTACGTGGGTGGATTACACGTGTCGTGTGTTTTGGGACGTATAGCAGTTCTAACTAAGCAGGTCTTTTTCTTGCAGAAAGAAGAATGATTCTAAAAAACGAAGCACAGACAAAAACAATCCAACAAACAGGGGAGATTGCGCAGTTTTTACAAGTAAGAAAAGCCGATTTGTCTGTCATATAAGCCGGGTATTAGCTTTATCACATGCCTTTGGTCATCTTAGACATTAAGTCTGTTCACTGAATGCCGTCACAACATCACTTTACAATTTGCAATATGCTGACCATATCAATATGTTTTTGTATTGCTCAACAAAAATCAACGCCCCTCTATTTGTACATTTGTTAGTACGTTTTTCTTTTTAGGCTGCAAAAAATGTATTAAGAAAACATAGAGTAAAGTAAGACTCAGGGGAAATATTACGGTAGTGAAGAAACTTTGATCGGATCCTTGAAACAAGCGAGTAGGAGGATTTCTTATCCACCCTGGCTTGGGCAGCTAAGATATATCAGATGATAATTTATGAGAAGTATTTCATTTCATTCTTAGGCCACTCCAAGACCATGTATAGCTCTGAAAATTAAAGTTTTGAGGGCCAGGAATGTCACGCAAGGGTGGTACGATTGGAGTAAGTAGAACAGATTTGATTTTTTACTGTGTAACCAGGTACACATTTTTCTTTCTTTAAAACCAAACAACGCCCAACATCTTCTTTGAAAACAGGCTTACAACTAGTCAATACAGTCAATACCAAGGGAGCCACTTCGCTTCGAGGTAGTTAGTAGATTTTTGGTGATGAAGTTTTGGTAGCTGAGTCAGTTTAGACAACAAAAAGCTCTCTCTTACCGCCGGATTTCAATTTTCCACATAATTCAACCGCCGTTACATTCAACTTATAAACTCAAATGCGTTCCTTGGCTCTCTCTTGTCAGTGATCCCGTTCCTACCCTCCGAGGACAGATTTCTTAATCTGGCATAGTCGTTCGCATGGCGTGTCAGTCGCGTAGTTGGCGTAAACAAACCAATTACGCGACTGACACACCAAAGAGAACGACTTTACAAATGCTAAAAGCCATGCCAGAAAGAAATCTCTACTCGCCCACAGGGTACCCCGTCTCATCTGTTGTCGCCGGCTCATTCTCCCTCGAGAGGTTTGGAATAGATTAAGAACGAGGCTGTTTAAATCTATTGATTCGCCTCTCTTTTTTACAGTACTAATATATGACGTTATATCATCATTCCTTGGTTAACCAATTCCTACATATTCAAAACTCAATTTTATGTGCTTTTTCAGTCGACACCCCAGATCCATATTTGAAGATGCAGATTCCTACATCTGCTGAAATTGTTAAAAGAACCAAATGTGTGTCAAACAACAAGAATCCTGAATGGCACGAAGAACCTTTTGTATTCCACATTGATCCTGAAGAAAACAACGTCTTAGGTTTGTTAAAATAACCACTTACTAGCTCTAACTTTCTATCATACAGTAATAACATAATAACATAAAAGAAAGCAAAGACAAAGAAAATTCGCCGGACAATCCAGTCTTGGAATCAGACGTGATGAGAAACGTTTTTTTTTCTTGCCACACCCTTCTGTTGAAAAAATTTCCAGTTCTTTCGCGTTCCAGTTCTTTCGATCGTTATCAGGAGAAGACATGTCGAGCCATTTTTCTTGTTTTGTTGTAGAATTAACTTTGTGGGATGAAGACTACAACGATGATGATCAAATTGGAGTAGCAGTTTGTTTGCCTTTGAAAAACTTGCAACTCGATAAACCAGAGCACAGAACCCTTAAATTTGGAGAGGTTAGTACAACAACTCATGAAATTTAGCGACGCCCCTGTGCGGAGAAGGTTGATAACTCATAAGTAAAATAAGATTGAGAAAATTCAAACTACGTGTGATGTTCTTAATTTACCCTCGATCAATAATCGTATTGCTCTGGTCAAGTGCTGTTAACAACCAAGCACTCGACCTCGTTGTCTAACCTAACTACTAAATAATCATCCAGGAAAGTTTTTTTGGTATATTTTGTACTACATGCAGTGCGAAATAAACGTTGTTGTTGTTGCTTAACCCAAAACTACCTACTAACAAAATTCGTCTTTTTTGTATATGTTTTAGCATTCAGAGGTAGACATCATCCTGGAAGCTTCTGACGTGTAAGTTTGGGACATTTCTCACTATTTTTTTGTGAATGCATTAAAAATTTTCTTGCTTCCTTTGTTATATTAACTTTTAAATATTTAATTTTTCAGTCCTGAGAAGCAATCAGACCTTCGGCACAGCTCGGAGCTCTGCGATGAAGAGAAAGGATTTCGGGAAAAGAGAAAAGCTACTGTTTTTGAAGCGATGAAAAAGCTCCTAGGGGAACGTGGCCCTCAAAACATGGACGAGGTAGGAGGAGTATTTGAGCAATTTAGTCTTAACTGATCTGCCAAGATTGTAGCTTGGTCTTCAGTCTCGTTGAACGAGTTCACAACCAGAGAATTGCAGTTGATGATCTATATAATACTCTCACAAAAATCAGTTTAGCAAGCTTGCTTATATATTTTTTCCCAGAAAGTTTTGATCAGTACTGCACTAATGAGGAGTGTGGTGGCGAAGGGGTTTTGTGAAAACTGCAGTGGTGTAATTAGTGCGTTGTTTTGTTGTACTCAGGTTCCAACGATTGCAGTTCTTGGATCTGGGGGAGGTTACCGAGCTACCACAGGCTTCAGTGCTGCCTGCAGAGCCCTGGAAGAATTGGGCTTTTTAGATTGTGTGACGTACCTCACTGGGTTATCTGGTTCTGCCTGGTAAGTGATTCTCTTAGAAGCATGCGCTCGTCAACCTCATAGGTTCCCTGGCGAACCGAGATAGAAAGTAGAAGAAAAATAGAGAGAAAATGGAGGCAGAAAACCGCTAAAACAGGGTATTTGACTAATAGGAGAAACAAAACTAAACAAAATCGCATCTGTCCAAAAAATATGTCCCGAGATGGTACAAAGCCAAGCTCATCGCAAAAGAGTGTATGCTGTTGGTATCAAGTATGGTCACAGGTAACCCAAGAAAGTTCGGTCGCATGAGTACAGCACCTAACAGAAGACTTGAGAAGTTCGCTTATGAAGAAAGTAAAAACTTCCATAACAACTAATGAAAAAAGGGACACATCAGTTGGATAGTAAAGCGACAAAATGTCATTAAGACAGAAAAAGGGAATGCCACATCCTCAACCCTGATGTACCTGCTATATGATGGTCTTTCGCAACCTTTCATGCTACCGTAACTAAAGGAATTTCTTTTAATTCCTTAGGGGACTTTCTCTATTATACTCGCAAACTGCCGGCGACAAAATCGACCCTAAGGAGACCCAAAAGAACATCAGGGAACAGCTTCAGTGGGGGCCTTTGTGGCTTCTTACTCCCAGGAGAGTGATGCATTACGTGAAGGATATCACTGAGAAATGGAAGAAAGGACAACCCGTAAGTCTGACGGACTTTTATGGCCACTGCGTTGGAGAGAGCCTACTGGGCCCGGTGAGTTTTGCCTCAAATTTCTGTAAAACCTCAATCAGCTCTCGAGTTTCCACCATAAGAAGCAGGAGTGTTTATAGGGCATACTGAAACATAAAGAACACGCGAAAAAGAAGCATGTTCCAAGTCTTTTGTTGCGATATCACGTTACTGCTCGGTAAAGCTAGCCGCCTTCTGCTATACCAAGCCGTCTTTGTAACCCTTTAAAGCCGCCTTCGATAGAAACCAGTTCATGATATGAGCTTTTAACCCTTTCACTCTTAGAAGTGCGCAAAGCTAAAAAATTGAGCGAAGAAGCACACATTTCATTTCGTAACTTATGAAATAAGCTGTACTTTTCAAACTTTCTAACCAAGTTTCAGTTCATAGCAACACCTTAGGGTTTCGTCCACAGATTCGAAAGCTAGACTAACAAATAATGTTGCCACAACTTGGTCTAGGGCTGAAGGGGTTAAAACAAAATATAAATAATGTGAGGTTTTGTTCCACAGAAAAAGGACAAAGTAAAGTTAAGCCAACAGCAGGAGAAAGTGGGTGAAGGCGCGGTTCCTATGCCGATATACACCGCAATTAACTCCAGGCGAGATGTGTCAGCACAGTGGTTTGCAGGTAAATTGTATTTTACAGGAAATACAAGATATATTTACCAATATACATCAAACCATATTACGTTTTTTTAACAGTTTCTGCTCTATTGTGCTTCAGAATGGGTTGAATTTACTCCTTATGAGATCGGTATGGACAAGTATGGCACATTCATGAAGACAGAATTGTTTGGAAGTAAATTCTTTTGCGGAAAACTTGTTGAGAAATTTCCAGAATTTCCGCTGTATTACCTTCAAGGTTTGTTATTAATGTGTTCTTAAGAAACTTACAAAAATCCTTTTACTTTCAGTTATTTTCTTGCAACGAATTTGACATCCACTGTTCACTCTTTAATTCAGGAATCTGGGGTAGTTTTTACGCTATACTGTTGCAGCGAGTCTTGAAAGAAGAAGGAAAGTTGAGGGCGATAAAAGAAAGTGACGACGAACAGCAACTGTTAGGTAAAGTAATAAACATCATTCCAGTTCAAATGAAGAAATGCCGACCTACTCAGTGCAGAGAAACACATTGAAGTCGCAGTTCTAGTAAACCTGAAAACATTTTGATGCCTTGGACCAGAATTGATCTATCATTCATGCCCCTTGCTACTGGCAAGATTCCCTACTAACCAACTGAGCCAAGCTCTATTTACAAACTGTTAATAGTAGTGTGAGAAAAAGATTGCCCAAACTGTTTCTAACGGAATTTCCTTACACATAATCTGCTCAAAATAGCCACTATGAGGCATTTTGCGATTAGAAGTTATCTCTAATTAATTTTCCCTTCTTTTCTTTTTCAGAAAAACAGTTTCTCCCAAAAGACAACGACCAAACGGACAATTATGTTGACGATGACGATGACGTCATAGAGCTCCAAAAAACGAAAAAGAAAGAAGACGTGGAAAGTGTTCTCATGAAGAAACTTACAACTGCTATGACAACGGATGAAGAGACGCAGCTGGATGGTAAAGCAACAAAAAATCAGAAATCAGAGAAAAAGGAATTTCGCAAGAAAGTCCTGGACTATGTGCTGGAAAAGCTGCCAGGCCTGGAGAGTCGATCGAAGAGAGCTGGGCTGGTTCATAATTTTCTTCGAGGCCTGAGACTCAGTTCACCACAAGGTATTTGTCCTTATCCATGATCCTTCATAAAATATCCAGCCCTTACTATATTCCCCTTTCTGGTGTTCATTAGGAGATGCCCTCTTAATACAGTTCATTTTACACGAAACGTGCGAGGAAACGCTTGGGATTTACTGACACCCGTGTGCGCGTAACACATATCACTGGCGCTTTTTACCATATAGAGGATTCACTGACGCCTAACACAGGATTCACTGGCGCTTGATACAAGATTCTCTGGCGCTTAATACAGGATTCACTGGCGCTTGATACAAGATTCTCTGGCGCTTAGTAAAAGATTCTCTAGCGCTTGATTCAGGAATCCTGGCGCCTAATACAGGATTCCCTGGCGCTTGTATGAGATTCAGTCTCGCGCTTAATACATTATTAATTCACTGTCATTTACTCGAGCAACTTACTAACTTAAATTTCAATTTCTTTGCAGTGACCACAGATGGGACTCCTCCACAATGCAGCGAATGCTTGGAAGTAGACAATACAAAAAGAAAGCGAATGGAGCTTATAGACGCGGGACTTATGTTTAATTCTCCCTACCCACCCCTCCTCCGAAAAGAGAGAACTGTTGATGTTATCTTGTCATTTGACTTCAGCGCCCGCGAGGCGGACGAGGAAAGACCTTTTAAGGTAAAATGGAACACGTGACGTCCTGAGACTTCTCTGTTTGTAACGACTAAACTCTGTAAAACTGGTTTATTTAATGTGAACACAACACGAGCTTCTCTTCTTTTATAACAAGGGTATTCGAATAAGAACTAACAGATTTCGACAAAAATCTTGTTAATTCGTGCGTCACTTCTATTAAGTCATTAAAGCATTTTATTTAGAGTGAAATAAAAACACTTTTATTTAGTAGAAGAGAAGCCAACAAAAAGTTTAGCAGGTTACGTTTAATTTGAAATTTTGTACTAAATCACTGCGCATTTGGTTCTTTTATAGAACATTAAATTAGCTGAAGCATGGGCCAAGAGAAATGGTCTTCTTTTCCCGCCAATTGATGCGGACGAGCAGTTTGATCGAGAGGGCTGGAAAGAGTGTTATATATTCAAACATCCGACCAACCCTGAATGTCCCATAGTGCTTCACTTTGTTCTGGTCAACAAGACCTACAGAGATTACATTCGACCAGGTGAGACCTTTACACGATTACTCTTTCCGGTGTAAATGTATTGAAAAAGCCCCTCCAAATGCGCCAATCACAGACAGCTGTTGGAAGCCAACCATTCAGAGCATAGTAAGGCTATCAGAGGACCTCAGCCGCAACTAATGAATACTAGTAGTAGGCAGTCGTTATGTCGCGATACATCACAAGTGAAAAAATGAAGAGAAAAACGATAATACTTCATTATTATTGGACTTCAACACGAGGAATGACTGTAACCTTTCTACGACAATTCTGTAACGTTGTACAAAATTAACCGTTAAGAAATGTATGGCGTCTAAACCTGATCTTGCCCAATTTCTTGACAGCAAAGTTTTCTAGCCTCGGTCACCCTTTTTTTGGATCGGTCACATAATGTTAGTCGTCTCGGATCGTACAGTATCAAATAAAAACCCTATGGAACCCTTCATTTTTACATTCTTAAGTCAAAATGTAGTAGGAAAATGATGTAAAGTACCTTAATACCACAAAGCTCCACAACGTAGACGGGTATGTTCTTTAGAACTAGTACGAACTTCTTTCTTAAAGTTTATTTTCTCTTCCCTTTTTAAGGAGTCCCAAGATTGTCAAAAGACGAGAAGAAAGATGGCAATTTTCCCATTTTCAATGATCCTGATAAACGTTACAGCACATTCAACTTAAAATATACTCATGAGATCTTCGATCGGCTTAGTGGCTTAGTCGAGTTCAACACCGCTCTAAACGAACAGCTTATCCGGGACACCATAGCTGAGTGTGTACTAAGAAGAAGAGCACTTAACCAATGAACAAATAGCCCCTCCGACGTACCCGGATGTGGAAGAAGAAACCGAATATTGAAGAAGTTTCTGCGTCATATTCATATGACGTTTTACAGTAATCAAAGGAAAGAGAAAAATGGACTCTATTGCAAGCTAATTAACGCGAAGAGATTCGTATGGAATAGATAGCTTAAGCAAAATACAATTGCCTCTTACACCACAGAGGAATCCCGATTTCTCAAAACTCTCGATAATTCAGACTAATACCAACTTGCATCCCTTCCCCCTTCCACCCTGTAATTTTATCCCCGAATTTTCGAATCAACTTCTTTTACTCGGGAGATTGGAGGAATCGCAATTCAGCTGTAGTCATTATGAAAATTTTTTAAACTAATTTTTTACACCAAGCCCCCTACCACTCCAAACCTGTTAAATGAGCAGATCTTCAAGTTTGGTTAAAAAAAAATTGAAAAGAGAAGAAATCTCGAAGTGAAAAAAGAAAAAAGTAAACATCAAATATAGCAGTAGCGGCTTGTTTCCCCTCATTTCCTGCATTGTAGTGAAGTTAACAAGAAAATATGTATCTTTCCTCTGAATTTCACTTGTTTTGTAAAGATAGAAGTTAATATATTTATTCATCAGAAAATTATATATGTACTTTGTAAATATTGAAAATTATCTGTTTATTGCAAGAAATCCAATCATGTAACACATTTAAGTAAAAAGTAAAGTTGAAACAGATGCTATTAAAAGACCAGATTATTTTATACCAGGTGATACCTGTCGAATCAAGTGGTGATTTGTATAATTTATTCTTTAAGGAACTCGTATAAGAGGGAATATCAAAAATGACAAATATGAAAAATATTATATGTAGGCACTTCCTAAAAGAACTGTGTTTCCAAAACGTAAATTTGCCTATAACAATATAAATTGGACAACTTATAATACGCCCTGTCAAAAATCTACAAACTTTTCTCATAGTGTAATAATATTATTACTGATGACTTAAAAACTCGAAAAAAAAAATTGATTTAAACTTACATAGCGTCAGCTCCAGCGTTAAAAACAGTATAAAACCACATTTGTCAGAATTTCCTGTTTATTGATTCCCGAAGATCCTCTTTTCACAGTTTTGGTGCCATGCTCATTGCAGTGACGTGCGCAGTGTCAGTTTTCGTTGACTTCTGTTTTGAAAAACTAAAAATAACTGTTTTAGGTCTCTACACAGGAGTGTTTTCCGATAGGTGCAATAACTACTGGTAAACAGCTCCAATAACTACTGGACGTGTAAACTGCAAAACGGTCGGTTTTTTCTCAAAATCGGTTTAGTGATGTTTTTTTTGACAACTCAGCGTTAACATTTTTGGAACTTGAAAAGGGGCCAGGATCGTGGTAACCATATTGATGTTAACAGCTGTTCAAAACTACGAAAGGGGCTGTAAAACATTTTTAAAATTCACTTGCCTGTGTAGTTGTTTGGCTTGTGAGTCTTTCTAAGTAAAATGTCCTTTAAACAGGGTTTGTTCAACCCCCAATAGGGTAGGGGGGGGGTGGTACTACGGAGTTCAAGTGACGGGGATGATCGAACGATTTTTGGGGGAGGTTTGAAATTTTCGATTCCGGGATTTTGTTTTGGGTAGGAAAATTTGGCAAGTATTTTTTTGGGTGGCTTGATTTAAGTGGCGATTTCTTTGGATATTCAAAACAATCTGAAGATTCGTGGTATCGTGGTAGTACCCGCGTATCCTGGCTGCCTTTGGTTTTTTTCGTGTTATATCCTTTCCGGCTCTCCGGAAATTCGTCAGGGAATTTTTTGGGTTTTGCTTGAAGCCACTCCTGTTGAAGCCTAAGGGATTTTTTTTGTGTTTCGAGTTTTGCCCTCATTCGATCATTCCCGTGACTTGAAATCCGGAGTACCCAACCCCCCCCCGCCCCCCCGGGTTCAAGCGGTACTTTCACTTAGTAGTAGTTTTCTCGTCACTTCACCTGACGTAAAAAGTAACGGTCAGTAACTCTTCCCCATGGTCCTTTGGTACGTCCGGTAGAATTTTTCCCGCACATACAGGTGAACTTGACATCTTGCGTTCCTGTACTTCCGGGTACGTCGAAGGGGCAATTTGCTCATTGATTAAGTGCTCTCCCAAAACAGATGAAAATCTTAAAATAAAGTGCGTTGTTGTCAACGACTCACAATTTTAAAGTTTAATATTTGGTGCAAACAGGTCGTGCAAACAACAAGCGCAGCTAAATCGTTTAGAAAATTTATTATTTTGTTTAAGACTGAAGTCTATAACAACTGCATGCACTGATTGAAACTGGAAAATCATAGGGTTCTTACTTGATACAACTTTAAATTAAAGGCGAGGCTGATTTGCGGACAGCTGGGTGACATTTCGGTTACTATGGCCTGACGGTTTTAGTATTTTCCAATGTTGTCATTGTTTCGAATCGTTGTTAACCTCTTGTAAGCGATCTTCTGACGCATGGTGTGGTCTCTGTTCAGTGTATGTACTACGCTTCTCAGAGTATAAAAAGGCAACATGTAACTATATTAAAACGTACGGTGGCCGATACTGAACAAAACAGAATCACAAAACCCAAAACAGAAACACAAAACTCGAAACAGAATCACAAAACCCAATACAGAAACACAAAACTCAAAACAGAATCACGAAACCCAAAACAGAAACACAAAACTCAAAACAGAATCACAAAACCCAAAACAGAATCACAAAACTCAAAACGGAAACACAAAACAAAAAACGGAAATACAAAATAGATAGCAGAAAAAAAACAGTAATAAAAAACAGTGGATTAGCCAGGTTACTAAGACAGACACGTGTAATCACAAAGGTTAAACTTCATGCTCAGTGTAAAACATGGCTTCTTTGGTAAAACACTTTCCTTTTTCCCCACTGTTTTCGCATTTCTATTATATCAATTTGTTTTCATTAATGATCTTCCCGCCTGTCCGGTTGTGAGTAATTTTGTTCCGCTGGAAGATTGCATACGCTCATATTGGTTCATTGGTTACAACTTACAAGTACGCTAGCATCGTTACGTTTTTGTCCCTTTACCACGGCATTCATACAACCGTAAGACAACTAAAATACCTGATTAACATTAAATATAATCTTCGAAGGAGAAATAACGAAAGTGCAGCTCACGAAATACGGCGAGCGTTACGCTATGAATTAAATGGACCGGGCTGTTTATTAATGAGTTATCGTTCCATGACAAGATGCCTCAGGTTTTGATTTGTTTTTTCTGGAAACACTGGTTAAATTAAATGCTTCCCATAAAAAATTTCGACGTTTTCATCAGTCAATGACGTAAATAACGTGGGATCCGCCCATCAAACAATTTATCGTGTAAGTGAGGCGAACGGTGTCAGAGGGCTACAGATACTGATGACCTTGGATATAATGATGATGAATCTCACACCGTGTATATAAAAATAGTAATGACACATGTAATCTGAAATGTGCTTTATTTTATCTTTCTTCTATCCTACTCGCCGTAGAGATTACGACCCAACTTACCGAGTAGTCTCATGTTGAAGTTCTATCTCCAGCAAAAATAAATTATGAAAACGCAAGTTTCATGACCCCTTCCTGCAGAGTAAAGTCACTTAGAGTGCAGGCGCCCTCTGCATCCGATTTCTTTGTTTCACAATAATCTCCACCCAACCCGCCCCTCGCTCTTCCCATGACGGATCAGCCTACGCTAACGAAATGTACAGCATGTATTTCAAAAAATTAAGCACTTCTTCGCTTTCCCCTGTCCGGTTGATACATCTTCCAACGAAGAAATTTAATCAAAAAGTAATGTGGCAAACATTTTCTTTTGCATGCATCGTTTAATTTTTCTCTCGGTGTATTTTCTTAATAGTTGTTTTAACTTATGTATTTTTAGAAAATCCAGGAGAAGTTGTTGTAATACGTTCCCCTAGAGTCTCCGTGATTCTCCGTTCCGGTTGGGAACTGTACAGTACCGCAAATGATCCCCAACCGCAAATGATCCCGAGACCGCAAATGATCCCCAAAATGGACCGCAAATGATCCTCGACCGCAAGTGATCCCCAAAGTCGACCGCAAATGATCCCGAAAGAAAAATAGGAATGACTTGGAATCAGGTTAGCGGATCATCGTGTCGATTTTATTATTATTACAATAAGTCAGATTAAAAGCTAAAGTTTACTTCTCAAATAAATACAAAATGAAACTAAAAATGATACTAAATGAAAAAAATCATTCAAGAGTAAAAACGAAGTAGGTAGGCAACACACGACTTTTACCTCATGCTAAAATGCTGCTTGTTCCAATGACTTTTTTCTGGCTCTGGCGGGTAGATTATACCTCTGAGGAAAACGTTTTGACTGAGCAAATACATGTGATTTTTGCTGCTTATTGCATAGTGAGAGGTCATGACACGCAATTTCTGCGGTTATTGTTGTTTCTGGTCGGCATGATTTGCCCTTTGATGCAAGAGCATTTCCTTTTACCTCTTTTGAAATGCAGTGCTCTTCATTGCCGCTAAATAAGGGTTTTAGGTTGTTTAATTTTCTCTTAAGTGCCTCCTGGATCCGAATAATCATAAGCGATTTTCTTTTAGTCCGTGAATGTGACGGTTTCTTACGATGTTTTGTCACACGATAACTACCGCTTACCTGGCTTTGCGTTTCTCATTACCAGGTTTAGATTTCTGGTAACTGTCTTCAGCAAAGCACAACAAATGAATATACATAAAAACGCTAATATAACAATTCACAACACGTTCATGAGATGTAAGAAAGTTGCTATTTCGAAATAAACCGAAACCTGTGTACATTGATAAGTTCGGGGGCATTTTGACTTGTGTTTATGTTAAATCATGTCTTGTTTCGTAATGGGCACCTAAGTTACGAACAAATGTCTTGCTGTTTATCACGTAAAATTAACACTTCAGAGAAAAATCAAAATGAAATATTCTGGCTGATTAATTTCATGCTTTCAAAAAGATCAGTAAAGTCAATAAAGCTCTTGTTAGGTAGAGGGTGCCCGGCTTTGTATTCCTCAATAGAAAGGTTGAGCTTCTAGGCGTTAAAACAATTTTTCTGTTTAACGTCCTGCCTGTCTTAAATTTTTCATTCTTGAAAGGAAATTGAAGCAATCGACAAAGGAAGAAGTATACGGTAAATACTATACCTTTTCAGATTTATTCCATTTTTTTTTTCGCCTTGTATAAATTGACCTGAGAGTGAGATGTAGCGTCCTCCTTCCCTTTTTCTTTAAAAGACGAGAGAAAAAGGTTTCTTTTTTATAATCAGTCCTTTTATGTAATCAGTCCCATAAAATCCATTCCATTCCTCAAGTTTTCAAGGGATCATTTGCGGTCGACTTTAGGGATCACTTGCGGTCGAGGATCATTTACGGTCCATTTTGAGGATCATTTGCGGTCTCGGGATCATTTGCGGTTGGGGATCATTTGCGGTACTGTACAGAACCCCCTGGAAAGATTTTTTCCGTCAAAAAAGCTGAATGCAAAATGTCATTGTTTCTTTAAAATGAGAAAAAAATTTCGTATTCATGTTAATACATGGTCTAATAAACTCACTTTTGTGTTGTAGATTATTTTCTTAGCAAATAATTAACGGTGAGTCACTGCAAAAGAACAAATAATCACTGGCCGATCTTATTTGCAAAGCCACCCCCACCCCCTCGTAAATTGCCTTCTTTTGGGCCTACTCTCTTCGGAATTTTTGTTGTCCTCCGTGAGGAGGGTATGGAAATTTTCTGGCCGGAACAACACAAAGCAGTCCCCCATTTCCTTTAGTCAAAATTGTTGTCTCTTTTTAGTATGTGTCTTCTGAACAGGATCCTCAAATTGGCTCCTGGTTCTAAATTAGTGTGGGTTCAATAAAGGCTACTAAAGTAGTAAAAGATGTGGAAGTTGAAGCAAGGTGGAGCAAAACTGTCAGTAGGCTCCTTCTCATCACCAAACTTTGTTTTTTCTCTCTTCCGGTCAATCTCTCCTTCTCCGGTTTAAGAGAGGAATGGTGGGGGAGGAGGGTGCGTCTATATTTTGTCCCGTGTGCCCTTTTTACTTTGTGATTTTGTTTTGAGTTTCCTTTTTGAGTTTTGTGTTTCTGTTTTGGGTTTTGTGATTCTGTTTTGACTTTTGCGATTCTGTTTTGAATTTTTCGATGCTATTGTTAACTTTGTGATTTTGTTTTGGGTTTTACGATTCTGTTTTAGGGTTTTGTGATTCTGTTTTAGGGTTTTGTGATTCTGTTTTGAGTTTTGTGATTCTGTTTTGAATTTTGCGATTCTATTTTAGGTTTTGTGATTCTGTTTTGGGTTTTGCGACTTTTTTGGGGGGGAGGGGGGGGGGTTGTGATTCTGTTTTGGGTTCTGCGGTTCTGTTTTGTTACTATCTACCATCGTAAAAGCGCTTTCAGGGAGCTTAAACAACGCCGGCAGACGGCAACGGATAACTTAACGCTGCAGATGCAGCACACATCGTCGTCACTGCTTGATTACGTAGGCTCCTGGCCCCGGTTGTTCAAACGTTGGATAGCGCCACCCCTCGGATAAATCACGAACCTACGGATAAGTATTAGGAAAATCGATTGCACTATCCACTGCGGGATAGATATTTATCCACTGGATAGCGCTATCCAATGTTTGAACAGCCGGGGCCTGCTGATTACTAATTTGACATCATCCTGCCTGCAGAGCCTTTCTTTTGCGTGTTCGATCTACACAGCCGTTTTTAGTGTCATCACGCAACGCTCCCTGAGCGCCCTGCTGCTCACGTATTGTCAAGTTTCTTATACATGATTGGTTTGTTCGTTAGACCACAAACACAAAGGGAAAGGAATGTGGGTCGATTTTCAGCAGCCGTTAGTGGGGAGTAGCGTTGCGTGACGACACTAAAAACGGCTGTGTAGCAGACTAGATTGGCGGACCCGAGAAAGACTTTTGTGAGCACGCGCTGATGTTACTTAGATACCAGATACCAAACCCAGTCCTAAAAGCCGTGTGCTTGTTACAGTGGACTCAGTTATGACCATCGGTTTATCAATAAATGGATGCTTACACTCAAAAAACCCGTTTGACGAGAGAAAACAAGATTGACTTGTTCAAAGGTTGGGGCTGCGGTGCCCTTTTCTCCTCCTACATATTATCCTTCTTTTTCTGAACTTTGATCCTCTGCATTTGTAAAATTGAACGAGACGGATAATATGTGTGTTTGGTGCGGCCTTAAGGCAGCCTTTGGTGGTTGATTTTATGACATGATTTTATTTATCTTAGGAATCACTTTTAGGACCAAAAATGCTTTGATGAACCCGTCCCCGGCCAGGTCGGGCGGCTGGTGAAGGAGCGGAAACGGTCACTTTCCTCCCGCTTGTCAAGAAAGGAAGAAACTATCTATATTATTCCATTTCTTATCATATTCATCCCCATGCTTTAGAATTTGCTGCCTTCCATAAAGGCATAATAACGACTTGAAAAATAAAACTCGTAATATTATATACATGAAAAATAAGAAGACTGATGGAGCTGGATTACTGAAGTGGTCTTGAACATTCATTGCTACTCAGAGTTTCATAACTTCTTGCGAATTAATCATCAGGCAACTGACAAAAGTAAAGGTTACAATCAAAGATATAGAGAAAACAGATTAAGTTTCGGATTCCCATGATAAAATCGAGGTTTGGTTCCGGATCTTTTTCAAAATAATGGCAATGAAGGATCATGAATTTGTTTTATCTCGGTTATCAAGCTTTGTCTGGGGAAATTAAGTTTAAACGTTTTTCATTAAGGCGGGGGCTTGCAAAATGTAAATATACAGGTCCTAGTACAGTCAAACTTCGTTAATACGTCTGAGGGGGCCATAGAAGGTGTCTGTATTAGCGGAATGTCCGTATTAAGCCGGTTGAATTAAGAAAAAAAGTAAGGGCTTTCCTTTCCCAGGGACAAAGTAAACTGTCAGTCTACTGTCCGTAATAATGAGGTTATGTGACTGTACTTGGAAGATCCCAGCGCCGATTAGGATGTAAACAGAATATAGGAAAATGTATGGCGTCAGGATGATCCGCCTCCTAGGATCTTCCTGGTACTAGAATCCTCCTCCCTCCATGTAAACAGTCTGTTAAACTCTTCTCAACAACTCTGACTAAGTCAGGTATTTACATCAGACAAGCGCTTAATTGTTATTGTTACTAGTATTTTTGTCCATGCTGCCATATGTTGGAAGCATATTTACACCTGTACACATCTAGATACACCTGAGTCAATTACTAATGTTGCTGATTTTGTTTCTCTTCTGTATGCATTTTCGTGTTTACTTGTTGATTGTATTTTTACTCACCCTCCCGCGATCATTCTGACGTGCAACACGTGTTAAAGGTTCCTGCTTATCTTGGGTTTAAAATTAATTTATCTTTTGGTCGGAATACATACCTATGATCATTCATCAGCATAGTAAACATGACCAATGAAAGTAATCCTTGGATGAAAATAACCCTTGACGTACGCGACCGAGTTCACTTCAACTACCTTGAAATAAAACTGACACTTTAAAACTTCAGTACTTATTTTCCTACGCGTTTAATCTCTAGCTTACATAAACCATGAGGACCCGCGAGACTTAGAGATCGGCGAAGTCGGTCATCTGAAATGACCGATTGCGCAATGTAAAACAAAAGACGTGTTGACAACTCATAGAATACGATCCCCTCTAAATCATCACGACTGGATGTTTCATTTTATTTACAAGTCATCGTTTGACAGCTTAACCAAATTAATGAGAAATTTGATTCATTGCACTCAATGGAAACACAGAAAAAAACTCGTGGGACCTTTCAAAGCAAGCCGCGACAACGGCGAGTAAAACGCGTGAACAATTTTGCGTGTGAGCTGCAAATGCCCAGTTAAAAACTATTTTTCTCGTGAGTGAAATATTTGGCTAAAAGCGAGGAAAACTAAATGCACGCCGTAACAATTATTCCGAAACCAAATCTTACATAGAATTCTTTAGTCAGTTTGCGAAGGTTAACTCAAAATTTTTTAGTACAATATTTATTTTGCCAACAGAAGGCCTCGTTGCTTGAACGACTATAAACTGCAGTCTATTATTTTCCATTACAAAACCGCGAACTGCTAAATGCGGGCGTCTCGACCTTCACTGATTTCACTGAAAAGCTTTGGCCGAAAACGGAAAGCGCGGGCATGGAAAGTCTCTGGCACCCAGGGTAAATTCTCTATTCTAAAGTTGTTGTTTACAATCTCGCTAGCTGGAATAAGAACTAAACAGATTTTAAGAGAAAAGGCGGGCTGCAAACAGTCTAGAAAGACTTTCTTAAATGTTTGAAATAAACACGACTTAAAAACTCGCAATGTTGTGAGACGTGACCTTAGAGTTTGCTTGAACAACAGGGGTTTTCCTTCCTTCCCTCGTCGCGCGTTGGTCATCATGCCGCACATGGAGCGTTCTAAAATTGTATTTTTTCCGCCGCACTGAGACTTACATTTAGCGGTCATGAAAATGGTCTATGCAAAAAACGGCGGCCTGCAAGCAGTCTACAAAAACTCTCTTAATTGTTTGAAATAAACACGACTTATAAACTAGTAATAATGTGAGACGTGACCTTAGAGGTCCTTAGAGTTTGCTTGAACAACAGGGGTTTTCTTTGTCGCGCGTTGGTCACTATGCCGCGCGTGGAGCGTTCTAAACTTTTACTGAGCGAATCTTATTTTTTCCGCGACATACATTTCGAGGTCAAGAAGATGGTCCATGTATATTGGGTAATTATTTTCTAAAAATAAAGATTTTAGTTTCTTTTGTTTTCACTCAAGATCATTTTTTAGACGCTGATGCAGTCCATTAAGTTTTTCTTGGAACAAGTTAGTCTTTGAACTGGAGCGCCATTTTTTTCTGTAGGTATTAAAGTATTATGCCTGCCAAGATTGCAGTCATAAGCCTACAAATGGTCAAAGTTAAGAAAAAGGATTGCTTAATATTAGATTTCAAAAGTTTCTACATTTTTAAATCTTTATGATATGAGTTTTCATATGAGCGAAAAGCTTTTAGACACATAAACGTATAAAGTTCATGGTGCCTCCGGTTGATTTTTTGCTCTTCAAGGGCTATTGCTTGAACAAAGCCTTCTGGAGCATCTAAAGGTCGGTAGTTGTTAAAATGATAATACTAGGTTAATAAATACATGTTTCAATACTAAGGAAAACTATTACTTGTTCATTCCCCTGCAGTTTAAGGCAAAAATGCACAGAAAAAGATACAAAACTCAACAGAAAGGACAAATAGAATAGCATAGAGTTCATGCCATTATCAATAACAACCCTTTATGATCCAGTGTAACTGCAAACAACAATATTTTCTAAATGACCGATTGTCAGTAAGAGAAGTATAATGTCAAAAACCCATTCCCAAAACCTACTCACTTAAGATGACCATTAGATAAGTTTACAGGTGAATTAAAAATGTGATGAATTTCTAACTCACAGAAACACGGGCGACACACTTAGTGTTCTGTTGCATTTCACAATTTGCACTTAGGAGTCGCAGAACATCATGGCATTATCAAAAACCTACTCACTCAAGATGACTATTAGATAAGTTTGCAGGTGAATTAATAATGCCATGAATTTCAAACTCACAGAAACACGGGCGACACACCTAGTGTTCTGTTGCATTTCACAATTTGCACTTAGGAGTCGCAGAACATCATCGCATTATCAAAAACCTACTCACTCAAGATGACTATTAGATAAGTTTGCAGGTGAATTAATAATGCCATGAATTTCAAACTCACAGAAACACGGGCGACACACCTAGTGTTCTGTTGCATTTCTCGATTTGCACTTAGGAGTCACAGAACATCATGGCATTATTAAAAACCTACTCACTCAAGATGACTATTAGATAAGTTTGCAGGTGAATTAATAATACCATGAATTTCTAACTCACAGAAACACGGGCGACACACCTAGTGTTCTGTTGCATTTCACAATTTGCACTTAGGAGTCGCAGAACATCATGGCATTATCAAAAACCTACTCACTCAAGATGACTATTAGATAAGTTTGCAGGTGAATTAATAATGCCATGAATTTCAAACTCACAGAAACACGGGCGACACACCTAGTGTTCTGTTGCATTTCACAATTTGCACTTAGGAGTCGCAGAACATCATCGCATTATCAAAAACCTACTCACTCAAGATGACTATTAGATAAGTTTGCAGGTGAATTAATAATGCCATGAATTTCAAACTCACAGAAACACGGGCGACACACCTAGTGTTCTGTTGCATTTCTCGATTTGCACTTAGGAGTCACAGAACATCATGGCATTATTAAAAACCTACTCACTCAAGATGACTATTAGATAAGTTTGCAGGTGAATTAATAATACCATGAATTTCTAACTCACAGAAACACGGGCGACACACCTAGTGTTCTGTTGCATTTCACAATTTGCACTTAGGAGTCGCAGAACATCATGGCATTATCAAAAACCTACTCACTCAAGATGACTATTAGATAAGTTTGCAGGTGAATTAATAATGCCATGAATTTCTAACTCACAGAAACACGGGCGACACACCTAGTGTTCTGTTGCATTTCACAATTTTTGCACTTAGGAGTCGCAGAACATCATGGCATTATTAAAAAACCTACTCACTCAAGATGACTATTAGATAAGTTTGCAGGTGAATTAATAATGCCATGAATTTCTAACTCACAGAAACATGGGCGACACACCTAGTGTTCTGTTGCATTTCTCGATTTGCACTTTGGAGTCGCAGAACATCATGGCATTATTAAAAACCTACTCACTCAAGATGACTATTAGATAAGTTTGCAGGTGAATTAATAATGCCATGAATTTCTAACTCACAGAAACACGGGCGACACACCTAGTGTTCTGTTGCATTTCACAATTTGCACTTAGGAGTCGCAGAACATCATGGCATTATCAAAAACCTACTCACTCAAGATGACTATTAGATAAGTTTGCAGGTGAATTAATAATGCCATGAATTTCTAACTCACAGAAACACGGGCGACACACCTAGTGTTCTGTTGCATTTCTCGATTTGCACTTAGGAGTCGCAGAACATCATGGCAGTATCAAACACCCACTCTTGAATACATACAGATAGATGAAAAAGAAGAATTTCTTCTTAAAGTGAAATGTCGCCCTTTAAACAAACATATTGTAGTGTTTTCTGTCAAAAAAAATCCACTTTTCTTTAAGACCTCTGTATGCCTAATCACATTTGCAAAACAGTTTCTGAGATCAGCCTTTATGAAAAAAAAAAACATTATTAGCCATTGAAAAGTGACAGGAATTAAAGTAAAAGGAGAAAAAATTGAATTTAAATAAGGGAGAAACAATGGGCTTCAAAAATTATGTCACACAATAATAATTATTATTGTAATTATTACAAGAAAATGATATTTCAACAAACAATAAACTGGCTAACTGACCTCATTTCTCACAATTTGCTATGCAAGTTGGTATACTGACTTTGTTATTTAATAAAAGCGAGTCATCCCCATTGTTACTTGGTTGTTTCCTGAGTGAAGGATGTGTACAGAGATTTTGGATTGGCGGGCTATTTTGGGAAAGGGAATTGGCGGGCTATTCGATTTTGGCGCCAATGGACAGAACCCTTGAATCAAAATGAAATGATCCAGTCGACCACCTCTTGAAATCCGCTTCTAGAAACAGGAGTTAGCTAAGGGACTTGTGGCGAATGATATCGAGCGACAGCGGACCAAAAAGCCCCCTCCATCGACGGCACGGAGAACCAACTCATACAAGCAAGAACGCCATCTTGTCAGACTGCTTAAATTCCTCGCTAAAACTCTTGACTGAATCGGAGGAGCCGAACATGCATAGCTTTCCATTACATGGGCTGGAATTCAAAGCAATGATACCAAGTCTTTTCGGTATCCAGCGAAGGAGAAAAAAACCCGGCGCAATAGAATAGACGAGGATCGTCACACATGTACACCGCCATCACTCGTGGCTCTCACTCTCAGGAATCTTCTGACAAAGTATCGTGGCAGATCTAGCGCGATATACCAAAAGCATACCATATAAAGTAAAATCCAATTAATTCCATTGTAGGATGGGTTATACTTTTACTTGCACAATCCTTCTTTCGACTTGCTGATTTGTTTCTTTGTTTTGACATTACGACGCATAAATAAAGACTGCAGTCAACCGCATGCCTAAAAAGCGGCTCAATATTTACACTGGACTCCGTGTCTTCGCTACAGATGGGCTATCGTGAGATAGCACCGGCCAGTCGCATTAGGCAAAATCTCGTTTAGCCTTGAAGCATTTCAGTTTGAAAGAGAAAATATATTTTTGATAAGACAATTCGTTCTTCCGCTTTATTTCTTGATCATTGCTGTCCGCGCGTCCTGGCGCGTGGCTTCCTCGTGCTGAAATCTGGCAAAAAAATTATCTAGAACGCAACTTGAAGGTTTTGCAAGGCATACACTTTACTATAAGCAAAATTGTTTTAATTTTGCTTTATTTTAATTTTTATAATGGATAGCGTTGTATTTTCATCTGGTTTTTACTATCTTGAACACGTTCTGAGCTTTCAAAAGGATTACTACTGTAGTGGCATATGACAGGGTTGACACCTTATCGGATTACGTTTTTTGGCCAGAAATTAATGTACTAATTAAATTCCCACAGCAGGAAATTCTCTTGTCACCTTTTGAAAACAAAGCGTCCGTAGCAACTAAGAAATCATGCTGATCGCAAAAAAAAGTCTCTTGCGGATCCTCATGTCTTCAGGAAGTTTCACATTCAAACACAGAATAACCCCTTTTACTTAAGCCATAGCTGATGTCTGTTGAAAATGATGATCGCAACCATTGATGTCCAGTCATTTAAACGGAGTTTACTACAGCACTGTTTGATAGCCGTTGTTTAACAAAACCGCATTCTAAGCCATTTTCAGTTCGCTCAACGCTATCATCTAAACACCATTTACTGAACAATTTCAATAAAGCATACAGCGTAGACTGGAAAAGCACTCATTTTCTTAAATTAACCCACTAAGAAAGAGATCTGGAGGTTCAGTGATTTCTTAAACCGCGGCCTAAGTTAGACCCTTGGTTAAATAACTGACCCTGAAGGTTTCGCCGACGTCACGTAAAACGAAATTTCGTTCCATTTATATCTTCTTAGGAAAAAGACCCAGTCACCGGTCAAAGATGGATGTTATGCATCTTAAAAACTGACTCTTTTATGAGTCTTATTTTAGCACTTAGATACAAGAAAAAGTAAATACACGGGGACATCGCGCTTAATGTAAATAATGTTCTTTTTTATTAATAGCTACTTGTAACATAAGATACGTATTTTTATCTTTTGAAGAATCTGACTTTACGTCTAAAAGCACAGCTTAATACGCATCTCTGTTGTAAAAAAACAACCATTGAGAGTGACATGTTATAGACAAGCACACAATTCCCCCTGGAGGGTTTTTTTTTTGGCTACGCAATAAACAATCAACTCACAAGTGAAGTTATATAAATCCGCGCTTCAGATAACGAAAACCCATTTCCAAGATGGTACGTTACTACAACTTAATTTTGGTGGCAGTTTTTAGCTTGGAAAGTTTAGCGCTAGTTCCGTTAAAAAATGGCAACGATACGGATAACCTCTCTTTGGTGAACAAGGCCGGAGGCGTTTTAAATCTCGCAGACGTTCACAACATTCCTGAATATCTCGTAAAGATGTACGAAGTCAATCAGAAGATTAACAATGGAATTGTTAGGGGAAACTCAGAAAGGAACCCTCCAGTGGTTCACTGTTTTATTGGACAAGGTAATTAAGCAAAGTTATACGTATAGCTTTAAGCATAAAACAAACCACCAGGTTTGTGGGAAGTTGCAAAACGAACAAATTTTACCCCTTCCAGTTAAAATGTAGTTAATTTGGTTTAGAAATGAGATATACTCACATCCCCTTCACTGCGCTTTTGAAGAGCACTTAGGGACTAGTTAGGAACTGCTATGTACAGTTGAACGTCCACAACTTGCTCAGAAGAAGGGATACACTGGCAGCCTGCTGAAATCAGTGCAATAAATATTTTTAGTTATAGTGCATCGAACCTTGTTTGTTTTTCTGTCTTTGCCGAAATAAGTTAAAGGGTTTAAGGCGGTCTAAAAAGAGGAAGAACACCCTTTGTTAGTATAAATACACTATGTGAAAAAAAAAAATTCAGCACTCGTATTGAAGTTTGCATCAGCTTCCCCCAAGATACGTATACATACAAAGAATGCTCGCCTTTTCTTCCCTACGGCTCCGTCGTTTCTTTATGTAATTTCTTCTGGTTCAGCAGCTAGCCGGGGTCGGGGGGGGGGGGGGGAATTAGGAGAGGGGGACAAAAATTTGTGGGGATTCAGCTCACCTCTTCCATTTTTCGGTGCCGAAAATATTGCAAGAACAACGTAACAGTTCTGTTTAGTACATATTCAGGCTCGTGATGCTTTCACTAATGGTTTTCATTAATGAGGTCAGCGCGTAGCGAAATAATATGTTGTTGGACAACTCTGGCCTGTTTTCGAAAAGCCAAACAGCAGCTAAATGTTTCCACTAAGACCGTACTAGGAAACAGAAATGGTCTTTGTATGGTACCTAATCGATTATGTCAGCTGAAAGAGGTTTGCCGGCCAGTACCAATGAGCCACGCAAACGAAGTTTTGGGAAACTTACATAGAAGTATGACCTTCGCACGATGTAGGATGAGCGCCCTCCCCACCCCTCAAATACCCCCCTCCTTCACCTCGTTCGCGCTCAAAACGTTCCGCGCCACCACGTATTATCTTTAGGATTCATTTTTAGGTATTTAGAGTTTTTTTAACAGTGATAATTGAGATCAGAAAAAAAATTAGTAATTTTGACTACGACTAAACAGCGCTGTTCTGTGATGAGGTCCGCATTCAAACTAGTTAATGGTAGACATCGAAATTGACCCCTTCTTGGGGAAGTGAGTGCCCCCCTGTTTCGAACGCCAGCTTTTTGCTTTCCGCCATCTGTATTTTAATAATAACTGTGTGAAAATCAAGTTGAAGAGCACTTAATACTAAGGGCATCATGATTTTTTAACATGTTTTTTTCTTAGTGGAGGGACCGGCTTGCAAAATATCTAATTAAGTCGGAAGGACACCCTGTCTATCATATCCTTCCCAAAGCAAAGGAGACTAACTACCACCTGCGTCGTAGTAGGCCGAAAATTAACACCCAAAAGTGTTTTACACACTTTTATGAATCGTTTAATATTTAATTATAACTTAGCCATGTCCTTTTACCATTTGTACATTGTTTTTTAATACAATATTCCTTATTTCTCAGCTATTTATTTTTTATCTTGTCGTTTTACCTACATCATATATTTGTAACATTTGGCTCTTTTCTTAATAGTTTTTGCAACAGAGAATATGTATTTCTATTCTATGAAATAGACATATATATAAAAACGTTAAAATTCTTAAAATAGCACCTTAAAGGTTTTCGTGCCCCGTGTCACCATCTTTACGATCTCTAAATCTCAAAAAACCCAAACAATCCCGTAGAACTTCCTGTTTAAGGAAACTATTACTTGCTCATCACGGCAATAAAGTTCAGGGCAAATCTCACGCTATGGAAAAGCAAACGGCATCATGCGAAGTACTTCCCGAAAAAAAGATTTTATTTAAATGGTCATGTGGAAGGGTTTCGTCCTCAGAGTGGAGGGTTAGAAATACTCTTGAAACCCATAGCACGTCGCAATAATTGACCCCGCCTGGACAAAAACATGGAGAGACATGGTTCCGTTTCCGGCATAATATCTGATCTCTCAAGTTAAAACAATGACTAAGAATGATGTTTTGAATTTTTTATGAGGTAGGGGTTGCAAAACTCATTGACAAAAGTTCTTCCGATTTGCATCGGTAGCTCGCTCAAAAACGCTTGCTTCGGGCGTCTCGGATAGGCCTCGGATGAAACCGATGTAATTTACTTAGAGGCTACAACAATTGTTATAAGGTGAAAAGTAACAACCTCTCCTTTCAAATACTGTATAAACAACGGGAAACAATGTATCGGTGGTTTTCACTGTTACGCCTATCAAGAATTAAATTCAAAACCCTTAATTAGGGTAAAATCAGGGTAGAGTCTGGGAAATGAAAGAAGACAAATATGCTAAAATACCCCCCAATAATCAGGTCTGTGCGATTTTTCATATGCGAGAAAAGTGTTGTACCCAAATTTTAAAAGCTGATTGTGTAGAGCTTTGAGGAGCACAAACATGGCGGCCGGAAACCTACAGGAGCATCTGTTTTTTAGTTTTGCCACAAGATCGTGGATCATCGCTTTGTATTAAAGCAATGTTATGAAGAGTAAGGTTATTCTGAGACAAAGACTGTTCAGATAGCAAAATCTCAAAAGTTCGGTAACATTTCTAACCTACATGAGAGCTTTCTTGGCCGCCGTACTGAAATGCATGCCTCGGCACGCAAATGCAAAAGCTTGGAACTCTTTGGAACCAAAAATTTGTACCATGAATTAATGTGTTTAGCTGCTGTAACCTCACGAAAGTAAATACTCAGACGAGTTGCTACTTCTTTGGAAATTTGAATTTTGGTGAACGGTCATGTGAAAACCGAGAATAAATAAAATATTACTGATCCAAACCTGTAATTATAATATAATATAATCTTCAAGAGAAGAGCAAATAAGCAGTGCCAGGGCTATTTGTAAAATGCAACTAGTGGTCTAAAACTACCAAGACAAGCATGCACTAAGAAAAAAAGTCAATATGAAAAAAATGTCGGACTTATCAGGCTATTACAGCTATAACCTGCTACAACAGGTTCCCTTTCAAATAGGCCAGAGTGCAAGTGTAAGCTTCACAAAACTCGAACTCGGAGCGGTGTCAGATTTCTCCACCAGACAAACGCCCACAAAAGCTCTACTATTCTCCATTGTCAAGATTTGACATGGATTATGAAGAGTCTAAGAAATAAAGAAATACTTGTTATGTATATATTTTTACAATAGAGTTTCTTTCTTTTACAGCCACTACAAAACTCAATACTGTCTTCTTCAATCTCAGCGCTTCCGACATTGGAACTGAGGAGAGGATCGTTTCAGCTCAGATCCGTGCACTTATTAAAACTACTGTTCCCGATTCACCCCTCCCTCAGCGTGGACGACTTGTTCTGTATGACGGGCTTTCTCGTGCAGCCGTTTATTCCAAGGCATTCCAGGGGGGTGGTACCAGGTGGTACGTGTTTCCCGCTCGTGCGTTGGTAAAAAGGTGGATATTCTCGCCTCATCTAAATCATGGTGTATACCTCAAGGTGAAATCGCATGTCCCGCGTGTGAAGCAGTCTCTGTTAGTTGACGTGAACGTAAAAGCACCAAGAAATAAGAGGCCGCTGCTGATTGTGGAAACTGATAACACAAAAGTGCAAGGAATAAAAGACATAACATCCTTGATGAGGTAAAAAGGGAGCCCTTGTAGGAACGAAAATACTTTAATTCTTATCAAACTGTAGCTACTCAGTTTAGCACCTTTTATGGAAAAAATTGGCAAACTCCAAGTACATTTGTTGCTTAATCTAAAATTAGCACCGTCAGAATCAGATTACGTACTACGAGTAATGTTTCAAGAACAACGAAGGGTACGGCAGAGAGCAAACCTGATGTATTAACACAGGTTCTGTAGCCTATTTCCAGCGTTCAGATACATGGTGGACTGCTGCGCGAAGTCAGAAAGCGGGAAAAAGAGAAAGAGAGAGGGAACCTACACCACCCCTCGTTGTTTTTACTGCTCACCGAGTCTCTTTGCGCCGTCCTTCACAATAATTACGTTGTAGTGCGCGCATTTCATAGGAGGTTCAAGAGAACTCAAAAAGGGCAGGACGACAAGCACTTCTCCTGTAATTTTAAAATTCTCGCGTGCCCATGTAGCTTAACAGCGCACCCTCCGCTAAAATTCCTTTTTCCAAAAAGGGTCAGATCTGGGCAGTGACGGTATGGAATGGCAACGCTGAGCCGTCTTTTTGCAGGGAAAACGCAATACTGCTATATCTAAACATGCCCCCTTACCACTAGCAAGAAAAAAATCAACGGTAAAATCGAAGGACCTGCGGTTTCAGGGTCGTTATGATTTCATTTTCTAGCTCAAATTTAAAAAAAAAAAACAATAACCACATCCTAAAAAATTCAAGGCGAGCCGAGTCAAAATTAATAAACGTGCCGACGGTAATATCTGGATAACTTTAAAAACAAAAATCTTGAGATACAGCTCTTGATAAGAATGCTTGGTATGATTATTTGGGCAAACACTATTCTTGGAGACCCGACAGGAAGCTTGCTGCAACAAGATACCGCACTAACAGGCATGCGCAGTTGCCTACAGTAAAAGCGAGTTTACAACAAGAAAGAGAGAAATTAGCCTGCGAAAAAAACAGCCCATTTCTCTCTAGCCTACGAAGACAGCCATTTTCCCTCATCTCTGCTGGGGACGTTTCGCGAGGAGGAACGTCTGCGTCTTAACGGCAGAAATTCCATACTGATGACGTAAATCAACGTTTACGTAATAAATTCGGTAGTCATGGGGTTCCAAATACAAATTTGTTCAATTTTGCGTTTCTCCTGATCGATTGTTAAAATGTTGTGTTCATCTGCGAACGAGCTCCAGCTCAAAACTCAAATGTTTCTTCTAGAGAAGCCTATATTCCACAAATATTGACTGTTTTGTTAAAGTTTTCGCGTTTACATTTGACCTTTGTGGCCTTTTGTCTGTCATTCGCAAACAATACCTAAAACAATGTAACTTTTCCGTCGACCAATCAGCGCTTTTGACCGGATTCCGGAAAGTTTAACGTCATCAGTATGGAATTTCTGTTCCTCCCCACGAAACGTCCCCTAACGGTGACGAACGAGGAGAAACGTCTGTTTTCGAAGACTAGAGATGAGAGTTCCCGGTGGGCACCTGTAGTTTCAACGAACCAGTTCTAGACAAGAGAGAATAATGGAACAGTAGGGAAAACGATCAGTCTAGTTCTTGGGATATGTAAAATTTTGTCTGCATACAATGTTTTCCTCATGCAGTGAATATTTTGTCTGGATTAGCTGCCTCAGGGGCTCCGAGGATGATATCACCTGTTCTTGGCGACACAGCGAACGCCCTTACAGGCATCTGATCCATACCTTTCAGACGAACCCTAGAGATCCAATGAGACTCAGGAACATACAATTGTTAAGTTCACGTTTAAAAGTTGTAGCAATATGTTTCAAGATGTTGCTATTCTGTTTTTTTTTTGTTGTTTTTTGTTTTAATGGAAGAATAGTATCTTAAATGAGCATATTTTTCTTTGATTCTATAGTGAAACAAAGAAGATGACAAGCCGCATATCTAGACGTCCCCGTGCAATTGTTCGTGATGACGGTCCCTGTTCTAAACGTTCCATGAAAGTGCACGTCAGAAAACATCTTAACATGAACGATGTTCTCATTCCTCGTACCTTTGAGTCCTTCCGGTGTGGAGGAGAATGCACATTTCCATTGGACAAAAGCGTAAGTTCCCATTTTTAGATTTCATTTTCGTGAAATTTAATGCACATAATCAGTATTTCTTTGTTTTTGAAGATCGGGTAGACTTGCTACAAGGTCGACCTCTAAGTCAGGTTAAAAGCGAGCTTAGCGAGTTTCAATGAGAGAAGTGAGCGAAGAGGGCCTTCAATACGATCGCAAAGCGAGCATCAGGAAAAAAAATGAAAACTCACCTTTACAATTTCTAAGGATCGGGGTAAATCAGACAGACCAAAGGCGAGAGCAGTTATAATCATGTTACGGTATTTTTAATGCAAGCGCTTCCTAGTAGATCCGGCTTTTGTTTGAATCTGTCGTTTGTTAGGGCGGGACACAATTTTTCAAGAAAGGTTTTTTATTACCTTTTTTTATCACATTCGTGCAAGTGTCCTCTCGCCCCTTATACCTTTAGTCAATTCTTTCTTGCTTTAGTCTATTTCACCACAAATAATTATTACTGTTGTCTAAGGAATGTTTTCAGTTTTGTTCTCAGTAAGATCCGATGTCTTTTCGGAGTTGGAAGAATTGAGATTAATCTATTATCGTCATACATATTCTCCACGGTGATCTCCAAACATTTCCTTTCATTTTCTCGTGTTACTTTGTGATGGTTTTGTCTACTCTACGATCTTTTATACTGCACTGAACGGTCGTTTGATTTTCATTAAAATCGATTTTGTGAAAAACCAAACGACTGTTTTGCAGTTTAAAAGACAATAGGAATAGACAACACGATCACCAAGTGAACTGGGAAGGTAGGTTGTGACTGGAAAACAAACTAAAGTTCAAAGTCCGGAGGACTTTTTGTTTGTCCGATCCCGAGTTCTTGACCTACGCGCTCTGTTCGTGACAATGAACTCTCCCTTATTAGGCGGATGTCCGTAAAGCGGGGTTCTACCGTATTAGCTTGAAATGACTGCCACTGATTTTCTCGGCCCAGGTCCACCCGACTGGACATGCTGTAATAAGGACGATACTATATTCATCTGGACTGGATCAGGGCGCTGGTGAGCCGTGCTGTGTGCCAGTGAAACTTAGAGGCCTAAGTGTGTTTGTGGAAAAATCGCCTGGTGCAATAACTATCAGGTCCTTTCAAGGGATGGTTGTTGAAGAGTGTGGATGCCGCTGACAAGCATAACATGGATTCGCAAAGGCTATCCCGGCGGCAGTTTTATGTCTGTGAACAGACAGACTTCCAGACAATGTTCACAAACACGAGGGCTTGCAGTCCTCTAATGCAATTATACAAGTAATTAATGATAACTTTCAATTTTTGTTACGAGGAGGCTTGTCTCCAGGCAATGGAGATAAAACCGTTTCTTGTTGAATTCTGAAATACCGCCAGGTCTGATTCGACGATGTTTCCCGTGTCACTCTCGCTTTCCACTTATGACGGCCGGTCGAAATATGCCGGATGTTAACTTTGATTGGTTAAGTTTCCCGCGATGCCAGTCTCAGTGATTTTTGGGAGAGACTGTTTGACGTTCTCGTCAGTAATTCGAAGGTGATCACTTTCAGCAAGTATAACCACCTTTTGATAAAGTAAATGGGTAGGAATAATCGCGATAAAGACTGGAAGAACGTAAATTCACCTTTTATGCAACGTTTTCGATGCCATCGCGTCGTCGGATCGTAAAGTCCCTTTCGGTCTATAAAGACATTGCGCAAGAAACTTGCTCCAGATTCGTCCCCCAAAACAAGTCCCACAGTCCAATTCGACACAAAACTTACTCGGGGTCAGGTGTAACCTAAAAAAGGCAACAGCTTGAAACAGGATAAATTACTTACGGGGAAGAGGGGGGCGGTGTCGTTACTCCTTCGTATCTGCTATAAATACTGAGGTAATAAACAATTAAAAGTTTAATTTTTTTCCTACGCAACTCGGCAAATAGAAAAAGTTAAAACAATGTAAGATTCAAATGTAACGCTATTTTCAAATTATATTTTTTTTACAAACGAAAGTTGAAAAAAGAAAAAATCAACCGCCGACATTTTGCGACGCCACCACTAGTTTCCCAGCGAAACTACGTCAGAGAGACGGGTGTAGAAATTCCATATAGATGACGCATCACTACCCAGATCTTGGTAGTGCTTCTGATTGCCCACGCACACAACCAATCAGAAGCACCACTCAGATCTGGGTAGTGATGCGTCATCAGTATGGAATTTCTGCGCTCGTTTCTCAGACGTCATTTCGTGGGCAAACCAGTGGTGGTGTCGTTGAATGTTGGCTGTTTTCTCAGGCGGGCTCGTTGGAGAGCAATAAGTGACAAACTGAAAGCGGATTCCTGGCGCTTACTGTTGACTCCATTTTACTATACTTTCATGGTTGTAATTTTTGTAGCTTGTACTTCAACACTGCTATTACATTCACTATGGTTGTCAACAGGTTAGTTTTACTGAAAGAACTTTTATACGTTGTTATTTCCTACATTATATAAGTCATGTTCATGTTCTTTTATAGTGAAGTAGTCTTTTTTAGTTTCCTTCCATATTTTGGCTACTGTGTATAACTGGCATTCGTATAATTTTGTATCATCTTGGTCACTAGTAACTTTTTGAATAAATTTTATTACTCAGTCTCAATTGCCTTCTTCCACTAGTTTTATGGAAGGCACAGGCAACCAGTTTAATCTCAACTTTAATTTATTGTTAAGCGTAAATTGAAGTAAGCATTAGGCTGTGCTCTAAGGAAAATTGAAGGAAGCCCGGCGCTCTGAACCTGTAAAACCGACGGTGCCCAGCATATGATTTGTATGAAACACTAAGATTTCCTAGGCACCCGAGAGCAAAAGTTAGGTACCAGGGGCCACCGGGCTCTGCTAGAGCACGGCCCTGAGTAAGGAGCAAGATTAGTCCAAATAAAAGTTTTTTTTCCTCTGAGCTGTCTGTTGTTGTTGTTGTGTAAGTGTATATTGTTAAACAAAAAAACACATCTGTTTCAGTTCAGCCCAAAAAGATGATTGTACAGTAAAATGACAGTAAACAAGAAGAAAGCGGATGCTTTGACTTCACTAACGAGCACAGGGCCAATTTGGGCCGGGAAAGAGGGTTACTCAACAAAGTTTTATACTGGCTAAGCTCAGCTCCGAGGTTCACTCCCTTAGACTTTTCTATACAATTTTTCACAGACAATGGTGCCCCTTTCTCATAAGTTTCATTGTGAAATGGTGAACCTTTCCCTTCCCTACTTACCTCACCTGTATCCCTTTTTTAAATGCTTGGGATGGAGTTGATGAAAGGTGGGGAAACAGGGAGAGGCAACCGATGGACACCGTGATGTAGTGCCGGCCTATCGGATCCTTTTGCAGTACTGTTCACATACAGTGTAAACCAGAAAGATCTGTTTTAGCCCTAAAAGTGGTACCCTTCCGGTGATTAAAATACAGTCCTATTTTTGGGTCTAATGTGACCCTAATGTGGCTCCCTTAATCAGGGCCAATATACTGTAGTCCAATTATCTAGGGCTGAAATGATTCTGCGTGGGCTCTGCAAGGCTGAATTGAGACTTGCTGAAACATGCTTCTTACGTTAGTGAAACCGGCAGAAACCTAAGCACGCGACTGACCGAACACAAACGCGCGACGAGGAATGGTGACGTCAACAATCAAATTGCTGAGCACCATTTAAAGACGAAACATCAAATTGACTGGGACTCTGCGACATGTATAACGTATTCTACAGACTACTATCAATGTCTTACTTTAGAAAGCTGGTTTACTAACTTAGAACAAACGCCACTGAATCGTAGCCAACAGTTACCAGCGCCGTACAAACGACTTATTGACGAGATCAAGCGAAACTAACTACGAGAGAACAACTGGAGAACTGATAATTTGACTAACAATAGACGACTGTTTAACTGTGACAATAGACGGATCGAAACGCACCAATCACTGATAACGAGGTCTTCATAGCCAATAACATCACGGCTTAACTGACAGACGACCAATAACATCGTGACATAATTGACCAATCAGATCAATAACCAGAGTATAATACCATCAACTGACGTGATACAACTCACTTTGACTCTGAAGATGACTACCGCACAGGTTGTCGAAACGTCAGTCACTGTCAACAACAACAGTCCTATTCAGGACTACGTTCACCCGGACGATCAAACTCAACCTTTTGAAAAGACTCCTGGGTTCAAACCTTTCACAGTGAAACAGATCTGTTTAATATTAATGTAGTTTTAAACATTCCTGGCTTGTTCCTTGTGTGACTCGTCTTTCTCCCACGGAGACATGTACACGTCCCAAAAAAATGCTTTTTAAATATAAGGTGGGTTAAGGAAGGGTTTTTTATGGTTAGCTAATCATTTCAACTGATCCCTACCGTCAGACTGACAGCGAACAATTGGGACTCGACAAAGCAATCCATTCCATTCCAGTCCAGTCCATTCCAAAAGCCGTGGTATAACATGCATCTATACAGCAAAACTGAGGGTAGGAAAAGAACTGTCTGAGTAATCATTTAATTTACAGAGTAGATTAAAATCGCAAACCCCTATTGTTACTCTTGACCTCTGGATAATCCGGGGTGGTAGGGTTGTTTTAAGATCGAGATAAAATGTTTTATAAAGTTATAAATCATATATAAGGCCTTCGGGGTGAAGAATTATGTGAGAGAAGATCATCAACAGCGATGATCTTCTTGAATGCCATTTTCTTTTGGACGGTGTTGATTACTAAACATGTCAATTTCCCTTCTTTGATAATTGAATTGTGTGTTTTCCTTTTTGTTTTCTTTTTTTGTTAGTGTTAAGTGTTGTTTTCAACGATGTTTACTCGCCGTTTTAATAAGACCTATCGATTAAACTTATAATTGTAGGCCTTTAAGATAAACAGTTTGTTTATAAAAATCCTTCTTATAAAAAAAGTATCCAAAGCAAAATTTGTGTTTTGTCTTTTGAAAGCAGCTAATTAAAGTCCAGCTGCGTTGCAGATAGTTAATTTAAAAAACACCTCGTAGAAAAGGCAATTAAGCTTGTGTTCGTCTTTTTTAAAGTCAGTAATTATAGGTATACATGCATTCCGCTTTTTAAGGACTGCTGAGATGGATAACTTTAATTTGTTTGTTTTACCTCTGTTTTTGAGTTCGCTTCGAGTATATGTCAGCCCGTCCACGATTTCAAGAAGCTACTGTAAAAGGGTAGGAGATTTTAAAGGGCCTTATACAGGTAATACTCTTATTTTTCTTGAATTTATTCATGTCATCGAGGGAAAAAGTATATTTAATCTTTCTCTTCTCAAAAGAAAGTACTAGCTCTGTCTCCTATGTACTAGCGCGATTACACTTCTTTTGAATTCTAGTGAAAGAATTGCTGTGTTAAAAACTGTCTTTGCACTGATATACGGCGTACTCAACTTTTGCCTAAAACAGATGTTGAGCTAAGAATTGAGCCATCTTCATCATATTTGCAAGAAACACAGTTTTCATTGAACTGAACAGCTGTTATTGGTATAAATCAGGCCTACATCTGAGATACTTCGCTTTTTTTATTCATGTAGAAATGTTTGAATTTATTCATTTCTCTCCATCACTCCCAACTATTAAATTAAACGGCTTTTAACTTATTTATTTTAAACCTCCCATATATCTGAGCTATTTTACGAGTTTTACTGTTAGTTAAACATCTGAGAAGTTTCCTCACGTTACCATTCCGTCACTTAATTAGCAAAACTAAAGTTGAAGATTTTTTTCCTCTGAATGAGAAATGAACACACTAGACACTCTTTGACACCTTCATGGCTCCTCGTTTCAAGACTTTATAACAAAAACCTCGTCTCACGCATAAACCTTTTTAGACATTTCTGTTACATTAAGACAACAAACAATTCATGTCGGGCACGCCAAAAACGAGAAAAAACGAACAAACAAATAAAGGAAGAAAGAAGAAGAAAGGAAAGAAAACTAAGAAAGTAAAAAAAAACTTGGTGGGGACAAAGTCCTTCCTTGGGATCTCATTGTTTTGTCACCTTGTCGATGTGTTTTCATATTGCAATTATCAGCAAAAAAATAAATTAAAATGGAGAATGCTAGATGGATGTATTGATATTAACACAAAACAACATACTTAGTAAATTTGTCGGTTTCTGACAAAATTGAATTATGCACATCCATTTGAATCCTTAGAAAATGCGATCGTACGTGAAAACAAAAATCGAGATAATTAAAACGTCTAACAACTACCTAGCCTGAAATTCATCCGACTGCTTCGAGTCGTTTTCTCCTCTCAGGGAGCAATAACGACTCGAAGTAATCGGATGAAATTCAGGCTAACTACTACCCTCTTCAGTGGGATATTTTGTTCTGTAAAATTGTAGAGAATCGGTAAATTAGCTGCAGGTGACGTTAACGTATTAGCGGCTACCCGAGGCATATTCCCTGAGGTGGGGGGTGGGAGGATTGGGATGCCGTGCGGTTGCAGGTTGGAATAGACCCTCTCACAGTTTTTTCAATTTCTGACATGGACCAGCTAAGGAAAATCCGTCGTCACCACTGGAAAGAGCGCGTCAAAATTAGTAAAATTGCCAAGTTTGAAAGTGATTTGTTAAAAACTAAGGAAGATACAGCTCTAAAAAGTCGCGAAAATTTACAGACGTTTGTACGGTGGGGGCGCAGACTTGCCCCCACCGTACAAAAGTCTGTAAATTTCTCCCTGGGCGGGGGGGGGGGGGGGGTACTTGGGTTAGTCTTTGCTGGGTATGTGTCGCTGGCCTCTCAGAGCCCCTACCCCATTATAGTCTATTCTGTGGCCAATTATAGACCCCATCTTAGTCACTTTTGGGCAAATACGTAATTTTCGCGATCCCAACTTAGTCACGTTCTATTTATGTATCTACTTTATCAGTCCTTTAAATAGATCATCCTAAAATGAATTGACACATTCAGGTTTAATTGAAAGAAGGTCACTTTACTTTTCACCCACAGTACAAACATCCCGGTACGTTTGTTAACCGTACATATGAAGAACTTTCATACCCCAAAAATCCCAAAATGTGCGAGCCCCATTCTAGTAACTCTATTGAAAATGCAATCCCATTATAGTCAATCCAGTCGTGAAAGTGCGACCCCATCCGGTGGCACATCCCTATTAGCCTCTTTTAAGGAAGTACCCCCCCGGAAAATTTTCACAACTTTGTGGAGTTATATCACCGCTCGCTTAAAACGTATCACTTTCAAATTTGGCAGTTTTACTAATTTTAAGGCGCTTTTTTCAGTAGTGTCGACCGATTTTCTGTAACTGGTCCTTATCAAAAGTTGAAAAAACCGTGGCATGGTCTATTTTGCGCGTTAGTGATAGATAGCAGTGTCTTCAGCATATAGAATATGGGACTTAACGCTCTAACAGAAGCTTTTGAGTGCAAGAGTAAAAAGACTCGGCACGATAGCAATTACTATGTGGCACGCTGATTTTCAAATAACTTAGCCTCACTAGAGGGTCTCAATGGGGTTAACCGTCCGCCGTCGAAAAAGGTTATTTTTACCGTCAACCGTCAAAAGTTTCAAGTTATTTCAAATCTCACTATTTCGCCTGATCTTAACGGACATCTGGCCCCTGAAGAATCTCTAAACTGGAAAGAACAGTTCCCATGTTCTCAAAAGGAATCTTTCTAGGCATCACAAGTTTTACTACAATTACAAATTGCTTATTTCTGAAAATATTTCGAAATTTTATACAGGTGAAAGGTAAAGACAGCCTCCAAAACACAAAAGTTAATATTATTGTGTAGAGAAGGTAATATTTACCTAAACTCTTGGACTAAATTTCCACCTGATAACCGTCAACCGTCAAAAGCTCTAAAATTTAGCCGTTAACCATCAAAATTGGAAAGATGAAACTTCAACCGTCAAAGTCACTACCCCATCGAGACCGTTTCACTAGTGCAAGTAGTTGCGATAAGAAATTTATTGAAAATGTTGAAGAAGCCACAAAGCTATGATTTGAGTAAGGCAGATGATAAAGTTTTTTATTTTTATTTTAGAAGTTCAAGATTAAGATTGTATAAGAAAATAATAGTCTCTGAGGAAATTGTTCTTTTCCTTTAGACTCCAGCTTGTTAGGTCATGTGATTTCCAATTTGACTGTCCCGGATGTGATGTCTTGCTCGTTTGAGTGCCTGAAGATTGAGCAGTGTTTATCGTATAACTTCAAAGATGAACGTAACAGCTTGAGAAACATCTGTGAGCTTAATGATGCAACTATGGTGACCAGTCCAAATGCTTTCTATGGCAGGCCTGGTTACAAATACTATGATACACAAAAGGTTTGATGAAATGTTGAGTACTAGATAGTTGTGTTATGAGTAAAGAGATTGAGAACAACCATCCTTTTCCAAAAAGCGCAGACTTACTCTGACGTACACATTACGTGTTGAGACAAATCACGTGATCTAATTGCACAGTACAACCAATCATAACAAGCTGGTTTAGTTGCATGATGGGAAAAAGAGAGACATTGGGGACGAAGCCACGTCCTCCCATCTCATCTTGCAGCCACCATATACCCAGACAAGCTACTTCTTTCGTGTTCCAGCCGCTTCCTGTTCTTTACAACAGAACAAAGCACAGTCAAAATTTCTTTATTTGCTACATTTCATTACAATTTTTTGGGAGGAGGGGGGTGGGGCGGTGGAACAACCTTTTTCTCGAGAATGAAAACATTGTAATTCCTTCTCAAGTATCACTTAAAAGAGCACCTTCCAAGTTTGTTAATACAAAAATGTTAAAATAATTTATGTTCACTTCCGATCAACAATTGTCGAACGCCTTATCAGAACACGCTCTCCTCGGATGAGACATCATTTGCTTCATTCCCATTATTTGTACAGCTTATTCTTAACAGACTCCAACCAGCCCGGCGGTGCTTAAGGTAATAAGATTGATGTTCCTCATGTGCATAGATAGCTCAATGACAAATTCGCCACCTTAAAAATGGGGGGGGGGGGGGGGGGGGGCGGTGTTGGGGACTATTACTAGGAACAGGGAAAAAATGCCCAATAGCTGACCGGCAAGTCCCCAGCAACGATCCCGGAAACAACTGCAGCCAGCAGGCATTTGGGCACCAATTCCTTTCTCGTTTCTAGGGGACCCGTCATTATTTATCGCCTGGGGGAGGGGGGGGGGGATTTTGGTGGGATCACTTGATTTTCAGGAGAACAAAAGGGGGATCAGTCATAACTGAGAACCCAAAAGGGGGGATAACCAAAAACTTTGGAAGAACTCAGAGGGGGGACCACCCGCCACCGAAATGATCCCCACCATCGAAATGATCTCCGCCACCGAAATGACCCCCAATCACCACCGAAATGATCCCCACCACCAAAATGATACCGGCGGTCACCACCGAAATGATCCCCGGAATATCGGGTATGGAATTAAGAGGACTACAAAAACTGGACAACAATTTAGTGCGTGCTTTTTATTTATTTATATTGCATCTTTTTTACGGTGTGTAATTTACCTTTTACCGCACTTTATTTTGCAGTAAATTGCTTTTTTTTGTTTTAACACTAGACAATGCTTGTTCAAAAGATGCAATTCACTTATGTCTTCTATTTCTTCGAATTTTTTTTTATGTTTTTGCAAGAAAATCTTCTTAATAAAATTGTGTTAAAGCAAAATAAGTCAAATCTTGCAATCAGGTTATGTCTTCCTGATGATGTCATGACGACAGTGATGACGTCAGTTACAGGCTCACATTACAAAACGTGCTTTCCAATTAGTTTCGGTACTTGCACTAGCTGCTGTAGCTGTTCCCTGTTCAAGGCGGATTTATGTAGTTCCTTAAAAAAATGTTAAAATTTTGAAAATAAAATCAGTGTATCAAACTGTTATTAGTCTGATTGCTTTCTCTATTTTCCTCTGTTTAGAATCGTGTTTGCATGAATAAACGAAGAATTTAGAATAGATAGCAAAGTCCCAAATCCATTTAAGCCAAGGTTCCTAAAATTTATGACAGGATCATTTCGATTGCGAATAGGTATCATTTCGGTGGTGGGGAACATTTCGGTGGTGATTGGGGATCATTTCGGTGGTGGAGCTCATTTCGATGGTGGGGATCATTTCGGTGGCGGTAAAGCCACTCAAATTTGCTTGGAAAATGAAGACATTAGTGGGAGGATCGCAAAAGTCATCAAATGTTATTAGGGGGGATCACTTCAGTGAAGTAACATTCAAAGGGGGGATCGGCTAAATTTCACCTCGTTTAGCCCCAAATCCTCTGCCCCTTCCCAGGCGATGACTGGTCCCTAAAGTGTGAATTTCTCTTTTGGTACCCAGGCTACCTCCAAATGCCTGTCTTCTCCTTGCTTGAATGGTGGCACATGTGTGGACAACTGTCTGATTGGCTCTCAGATCACCTGCCTATGCAGGTTGGGAATTACTGGTGACAGGTGTCAATCATACAAAGGTAATAGTGGACATAAGGTCAGCAAGAACATATCATACTGTTGTACTCTTGAAAACGGCATAATTAAGAAGGGCAAAGAAATTAACAATGGGGTGGGCACTTAATGATTTCAGTTATGGAATTTTGAAAACTGGACACATACAACTAGACACAGTTATAAAAGATGAATCTCTGCAGGCAAATTTTTTAAATCAAGTCTTAAGTATATTAATAAAATTGTCTTAGTTTAAATTGCCCTCTTTCTTAAATTTGCACCACACATAACTGAACATAATGAAAATAGGGAATCAAAATAGGCAAAAATACTGCTATAAGAAATGCAAGTCATATAGTGCATAGTTTTTCCCTTTAAGAACATGGCAAGTGCCTCATATAAGCCTTAGGCTCTCTGTTGTGGTATTTATGCTCCCCCTAGACCCACTAGCTGTTGGTGTTTCTAAAGCTTGCAACATCTGCATGGTTTAATTGTGAGTACAAATAAGCACGGCCCAAAGTCATATCACCATCACCCAAGCTAAGCTACAACACTAAAGAATTCCAATTCTAATCATTATTTTCCTTGATTTTTTATGGCATCGGGGGATGAATAACTCAACATTTAACTGGTCAGGAATGTCCTTGTCGTATTTCTCTTCCGTTTTCATTCCAGCTGATTTGTTTCATTACGACATGGTTTTCCCGAGTAAACATGGTGCCAGTTTTGCAGCAATCACCTTGGACAGTAAAATTGAAATGTATACTATGACGTTGTGCATGTGGCTTCAAACAATTGATCCGGGGCCTTTTCATCTCTTTTCCTACATGACGTTTGATGGGACTAGAGAACTGTCTTTAGGATGTGAAAGTAGTGAAGATTGTGAACTGGTATTGCTTCGTGAATCCAGGTTAGTGTAGCACATATCATCCCCCAGTACACCGGTCCACATAGACAGCTCTGTGTCCCAAATCAAGCACAGTAACAAAGCCCTGACTTCGAATACAAATACAGAACCATAGCCCCGTTTTCCAACCAATTAGCACCGATGAACAGACCCGTTCTCTGTGTATTAGCACAAATTCAAAGCACTGTATTTTGGCATTAGCACAGTCTTCCATATTCAAGCACCTGACATCGCCCCGTCTCGTATGCTTTTGCATATGCATAGGCACAGATGTATTGTCCAGTCAGTTCCCACTCAAAAGCACAGCTGTCCCTTGCATTAGTACAGGTGCACAGCCCCGTCGTCCATGCGATGATCAACCACGTCTATCCAAGTCCGTGTTGCACATGTACTGGCAAGATTCACAGCCGCATCTTTGACGCATTTGCAGAGATGTACAGCATCTTTTTGTAGCATACACATGCCCTACATTTAACCCAGTCAGTTTAAAATCCAGAGTGTTATGCAGTGGCTGTTTTGGAAATATGTGGACCTTTACACAAGAGAAATTATTCATGACACCAAAGGAAAAAAAAATTTGTTCTTTCTAAAACTGTGTTCACACTTTATCAGATAGCTTTTGCGCCGCCAGATTGGGTTTCTGTTCACACACAAGACAGCTGTGGTGGCGTGATTTCTGTGACTGGAGCGAAGGTGCACCTCGCTGATCACAAAAGTGGAGCGTCACATATTGGATAGGAGTTTTTGCCATACTTTGGTGTTCTACATGTGAACACTTATTCAGCCTGTCACAGAAGTTAATAAGCAGTAGCGAGGACTAGAATCCACCTAGAAGGAAGTAAATATTCAAGATTTAGTATACCAAACCCTCTCAGCCAACCGCGCCAGCACGATGTTTGATGTGTGAACGACTTGTACAGCCCCAGGTTGTTGCTGTTTATTCTGTACCGGACAGCTTTTTGTGGCGCCATGGTGTAGTGTGAATATAGCCTAAACCACTCTAAAGTGCGTAATTTTTTAAAACTGGTACAGAACTCTCTAGAGCCTTTTTGAATGTTACTTTATCTTTATAGTTTTTTTAAAAATAATATCCTCTTCTCAACAGAAAAGTTAGCCTGATATCTATAAATGATGGGAAATGGCGTTGTGTTTGCCTGACTTGGGGAAATCGTGCAGGGAACTGGACCTTATACCTCGACGGTGCACGAAGAGCCTATGGAAGCAATGTAGGAACTGGACAGGCAATAAGCGGAGGAGGAAGGCTGGTACTGGGTCAAGAACAGAAGAATTCTAGTGCCCAGTCTTTCAACTCGACCAAGTCATTCATCGGCATCATCTCTCAGTTTTTCATACAGAAGAAAATGTCAGCTAAGCGTCTAGTGAAGAAACTGTCAAGTGATTGTCATGGCAACATTGAATCGAATAAAAGTGTTGTCTTTTGGAGTGAATTCCAAAATAAAATTCGGGGTCAAATACAGATTCAACGGAATTCGGCGTGCAATGCTTCAGGTATAGTAAAGGTATTGTTAAGATTCACGCACAGAAATTCCATACTGATGACGTGTCACTACCCAGATCTGGGTACTGTTCCTGATTGGATGAAACAAATTTTCAACCAATCAGAAGCACTACCCAGATCTCATTGGCATTTAAATTCTGGGCTTGTTTCTAAGAAATCATTTCGCAGGGAAATCAGTGATGATGGTGTCTCAAAATGTCAGCTGTTCTCTCAGGCTAATAAAAATAATACAGTGAAAAATAATATAAGCGGTCACAAGGGTTAGTAACTCTCTGACTTTTCCTCCACCATTTTCTGTTAAATGAACCCGCACGTAGCAGAAATCTGAGAGTCTCAATGGGGTAGTGACTTGGACGGTTGACATTTACATTTACCATGTACAGCCTACCGCTCACATTATTTTGAGGATTATTTGCTGCGGCGGTTAGTTTTTTTTGACGGCTAATTTTTTTCTAGTTTTGATGGTTAACGGTTGAATTTTAGAGCTTTTGACGGTTGACGGTTATCAGGTGGAAATTTAGTCCAAGAGCATGGCTAGAAATTTTGGACAAGCATGCGCTCTCGAGACAGCATTTTGGCGTTACGTTGTGTCACAAAACGCCTCAATGTTTATAGGCTTTAATGGAAGAATAGATACAAAATCAATCCTACCTCAATAACTGAAAGTAAAATCCATTTCGTTCACTTCAATTCTGCAGAGCAATCGAGGAAAGCTAAAACTATTCCAGAGAATTGCACTTCTCCTAGTCGTAATCGCTGAGGTATTCAACTTTGAAGATGCGACGAATTTTTGTAAGAGGCCCATATTATGGCGGAATGCTCAAAACGGTGAATCCAGCTTGCGATGAAGGCCTCCTCAGTTCACGGCGACTTTGAAAAGCCAAGCTCTGAAAAACGCTACAGGACATCTCTCTGTAGTCTGTTTCTGTTGCGGTATATCTTGTGTCTCAAACAAGCCAAAATAGAGGAAGCCATTCTCGGCTAAACCTCAAGTTCTTTGCTGTGCCATATACAATTCATCCAAATTTCCTCCAAAACCCACTCGTTGAAAAGGTTGTTTCACGGACATTTTATTGCCGACATTTTTTGGGCAATACTTTCAGTCAGCAGCTTCAGTTGGACCACAAACAACTCTGAATTTCACCACTCAAGGTGTCCCCTAAACCTATGAGCCGGGGAACTCGCAAAAATCCAGCGGAGTTATCCATTGCGTGACAGATTGTATGTGAATGTCACGAAATTCGATGTCCGTGATTTTCTAGCCATGTTAGGTAAGATTAATAACTCGGTCAGTGTAAAACGCAGACTGCGGACTGCAGACTGCAGACTGCGGACCAGGGGTAAAATGCAGACTGCAGACTGAGAGTAAAATGCAGACTGGGGTAAAATGCAGACCGAGCATAAACTGGCTCCGGCTGGGTTTAAATTAATCTTCCATCAGGCCATAGTTTTCAGTTTGCTTGTTTTGTTGTCGTTGTTGTTGTTTTTCTTTTGGAAGAAAGACACGATAGGTTCCACCGTAAAACCTTCGCTGTAGTACACCTATAGATCTTAATGCTTAAATGCTGGACGGAAGAAGATCGACGGAAGGATTGAGCAGTGGGTGAATGGTTTAGCGAGATGTTATTCCAACCAAGTCGCCCGGGGTTCAAATACTCGCTCCGGTCAAAGTAGACTTTCCAAAAAGTCCTTCGTCCGATTTAAACTCTTGAGGTCGACTCGTAGCAAGTCTAACGTCAAGGTAGCTCTCAGTTCAACTTCTCAGTCGATCATGATTATAACCGTATTTCCAGTTAAGTTGGGGGTTCTCACTCAATTGGCCGGGGGGGGGGGGGGGTACTTCCTTATAAGAGGTTAATGAGGATGTGCCGCTGGATGGGGTCGCATTTTCACGACTGGACTGACTATAATGAGGTCGCATATTCAATAGAGTTACTAGAATAGGGTCGCACATTTTCGGATTTTTGGGGATAAGACAGTTCTTCATATTTACGGTTAGCAAACGTACCAGAATGTTTGCACTGTAGACGAAAAGTAAACTGTTCTTCATTCAATCTAAAAAATGGGTCAATTTGTAAAAATAGAAAGTAACTAAGTTGGGATGGCGAATATTACATATTTGCCCAAAAGTGACTAAGATAGGGCACGGTCTATAATTGGACACAGAATAGACTATAATGGGGTAGGGGTTCTAAGAGGCCAGCCGCATATACCCAGCAAAAATAAACCCAAGTACACCCCCGGGTCAATTGGTAGGTTTTATTTAAAGCATCCCTTTTTAAAAAAATGAATAAATGAATGAATTATTGGAATTAAATGAATGGCTGGCTGGATGGATGGATGAATGGTAATGTATCAAAAGATCGATCAATCTATGAATAGATGGATAGATAAATGGATCGATCGATTTATGAATGGATGGACTTATATTATTATAACTAACGATCATACACACATTCCCATTTACAATTCCAGGCGAAGAATCGAGATTTGTCCTGAATTTCCCAGCTCGTTCAACCAGCAACACCGTTGTTCCACAAGCTTCAATGCCATCCATGACCGCGGGAACAATCTGCTGGTGGATGAAGAACAACTTGAATAATTACAATCTTTTTTCTTATGTTGCCCCCACCGCTTCGAATCCAGCACTGGAGATTTACTTTGGCATATTTTGGAAATTCCAGCTCGGTTTAAAATCACCTAAGTACGTTATAATTACTATCCATAACTGTGGCAAAATACAATAATTATTGTTTGAGGTTAAATATGAAGCAGCATAAAAACCAAACTTAAGTTACAAATCGGGATGGCCAGAGCTTCAAGTTGCAATGGTAAAACGAATTCGTAACGTGCACCAGGGGTGTCGCTGATAGCTGCTGATAGTTCAAATTCACTTCAGTTTTAGCTAATTTGGTGCCGTGCGCAAAAGTAGGTATTGTATGAATTACGGTATATTTGGGAGTAAGAAAGCTCAGAAAAGGTGGGTTTTCATTTTCGCGTAATTTTTACGTGCGTGCGCACGTATAGTAAATAGAATAGAGGCACTGTATGAAGTTTCGCGCTAGTTCAAGAGGAATGAGCAGTACTCGGGCCGATACTCAGGGCTATAAAATAACTGAAAGTTGAAGGTACTGCCATTGTCCTGCAAAAGGTTAGACCGTTGCGTTTCTCCGACAAACACTTATAAATGTTTAAAAATAGCGGCCTGGCCATCTCCAGTAGATGCAAAAACAGTGCCCTCAATTATTACTTGCGTATAAAAGTGGCTTTTACTTTTTTGGATAGGAATCCTGGTACAAACAATTTGTGAAAGCTTATTTACGGTTATGATACTAAAGTTCCAAGATCGTGCATCCTCATTTAAATCAGTCTCAAGTATACTTGTACTTAATTATCCTGAAGCGAAGACCACAGCGGAAATATTCATAGTCATGCACAGTGAAAGTTTAATTTCTAAACTACGTACAGTCAACCTCCGATAACGGCCACCTCTCGAGCTCTACAACGGCCACTTTCTACTGTCCTCAAGGTGGCCGTTGTAGAGATGTTCAACAGTATCGCCAATGTGGACTCAGTTTGTATTTTGTTCCAGACTTTCGTATGAAGCACCATTCATCGGCGATGATTACTGGCATCACTTATGTGCGATGTGGGATACAGATACGACAGAGTGGAGCCTTTATCTTGATGGAGTGCACCAAATTTCTCAAACGAAAGGACATTTAAGTGGCTACATAGTACAAGGGGGAGGGACGTTTCACCTTGGACAGTTTGTGCAAAACGGAGCATACAAAGTAGCTAAAGCTTACCAAGGCTGGATAACTGGACTCAATATCTGGACGACGAGGCTCTCCTCGAGGACAGTAGCAGCGTTAGCCGAAGAGCCTGGTACAGAGAAGGGAGATGCGCTTTCATGGAGCATGTTTAGACAGGGTATAACAGGAGATGTGCAGATATACAACGACTATACCTTTGAAATGACAGGTATATGTGCTAGGTCTAGCCTTCCACGCAGGCGTTTTTTAGGGGAGCTCGAAATACGAGCTCCCCTAAAAACGTCTGCGTACGAGGCTATGCTAGGTCTGGAAATGGTGGTGTTCTTGTTAAGAGCAGATCAACCAATGGCACCTTTGACGTTGTGTAACATTATTCGTCAATTATAATCAGTTTTCGCTGTTTGAAAGATTGCAGACGTAAATCTTCCAAATTGAAGCCAAGAGATTTAAGACAATCTTTAAAAATGGAGAAAATTTTTCGAGTGAATATTAAACTAAATCAGGTAGTAATCAGTAAAGAATGATGTAAATTTCTAAATAATATGAAGAATGAAATCGTAATATATTTGAAATAGAATGGTTACTTTGTGAAATACGGTACTTCGCACCATCAGAAGCACCGCGAAACAATTAGCTTTTAAAAGCAACTGACAAAGAAAGTTTTATCTACTGGTCTGTTCTTCGTTTTTGATCTGGACCTACAAATTTGTCTAAAATTTGGTGTTATTTACTGCATGATTGGATAAAGTGGACCCTGGGAAAGTGGATTAGCCACCGTGGGAGGATTGAGAAACTGACCTTTCGAGCGCTAGCCATTCGTCAAATGTGTGCTTAGTACAAAAATATACCCTAGTCTTTGATTGAATGTGAGGCTGAGCCAGTTGACCATCTCTTGATACAAACCTCCTTGCTATTTTTATAGAAATGATATTACGACATGATTTACGTAATAAAGTAGGAAGGCTGTATCAAAACAGTTCAACTCCAACTTTGCTTCAACCAGCCGCAGCAAATGTTTTCGCTACTTTAGAACGAGAGGGAACCTGGGCCGAGTTAGATTTTGCAAAGACGTCTGAGAACGATCTGGGGACGAACTATTCAGCTATTGGCCAATTTCTTTTCCCTGTCCCCAGTAATAGTCCCAGAATTCTTTGCGAAAGTTATCTTTACCCAGTCTCTCCTCTTTTCTTAATTGGCGAAATAGCCGCTTGGGCTGGGCAATAGAGATTCTCTCGTGGACTGGGCTGGGTAGGTCTGCGGCTTTGTGTGGTAAGCTGACCTAGAAATGACTGAAGCTTGTTTGGCTTTTCTCTTCTGGTCAAATCGTTCATATTTTCAAGAGGTATGATTCAAATATGAATTAATTAAATAACTCTCAGTTATGAAAGGACTATAAAATTCCCATCTACGCGTCCTGCCCCTAGCCCAAGGTTACCACCACTCAAACTCTTCCTTACTGAGCAAAACGTTGGATGAGAGAGCGGTCATGTAGCAGCTCTCCTACATTACTGTGAGGTGGACAATTTACCGATCAAATGGATTGACTGTATCCCTTTTTTGTTGCAGCCAGGGAAAGTGATTACACTCTTCGCTTTCCCGGATTCTCAAACAACCCAGCCTACGTTAAGTATAATTACGACTACGCGTATGTAATTACTTCCCTCAGCGCTTGTGCCTGGTTTAAGACAACAGCTGCTGCTAATGAAATGACTCTTTTGTCGTACGCAACTAGTCAGCATTTGTCAGCTATTCACTGGTCCATTATTAACGGGACAACCATTCTGATGAATATCAATTCTTGGAATCCCAGGTAAAAGACTTTTCAAATCATCCAATACAACATTACCTTCCGTATATTAGTTTGTAAAATACAAGTAACTTGATCTTCTCATCGCATAGAACAATTCATAATTAAGCCCAACTGGATCTTTAAAGAACCTTTTTGAACAACTCCACGTTCGTGTTCGAACACTTTTTCAGTCGTTTTTGGTTGAAATTCAATTGCTACTGGTTAGAGTCATTTTCAGACGACTTTCTCTGGATCTGCTACCAAGGTTGTGTACATGGCAAAAGGAAGAATGATGGCTGCAGTTCCTCTTCAACAAATGGTATAAAAACGTTTCAGTCTTACGTACGACAAGGCAATGACTATAAGCGCCTGTTTACATGGAGGTGGGGGACCCCAGGTAGGTGAGGTAGCCCGCTTAATTGGGGCAACCCGCCTGTCCATACAATCACTCATTTGAATTTGATCACGTTTACATGATAGGTGGGGTGACTATATGAGAGATTTGATGGAAAGGCGAATTATCTCACCTACCTGGGATCTCGCACCGCCATGTAAACAGGCCCTAAGAATATGTACCGAAACTTTTGTCGCAAGCGGAGACTGGACTTGTCCAATTTTTTGCATTTACCCTGAATATGTCTAATGTCCTCTTTTTTAATATCTTCCATTTCCTATTCCTCTTTTTGTTTTTTAATCATGAGCGCTGAAAGGTTCGGAGCCCCAAAGCACAATCCCCTGAATAGACCGTTTGAATGAGATTACCATGTGTATTCGTTGACTTTGTAGTTTGAAAAATTTTAAACTTTCTTATTACATGTAAATACATATAATATTTTACGTGTGTTTGGTAGTTCTGTAGAGGTCAACAGCATTCTGAATGATGGCAAATGGCATCACGTGTGTATTAGTTGGAGGTCCGTGGGAGGTTCGGTGTGGGTGTATGTCGATCAACGCCTGGATAGCACAGGTTCTGCGTACAAAACAGGAGAATATATCGGGCGTATAGGAACTTTTATGATTGGACAGGTTCAAACTTCAGTTGGTAGGTCTCGTAGGAAACGTCTAGATTCCTTTGCCTACAATGAAGTTAAGACTGCTTTATTTAATTGCGAATTAGGGATGCGGTTTCACAGGACACTTTCTTTGGTAAATGACCCTTTTACCGGGGGGAATTGCTGAAGTGTTTGTGACCGGACTTTCCCGAGATAAATTTACCATGGGAAACATCCATGGATACCTCAAAAAGAAAAGAGAAACTGCCCATGACATTAAACGTGGTATTAAGCTAGGATGTTGCGATACCCCAGGGCAAGAAAACCAATCAGGATCTTCATTGGACAACAACATGAGAAAGCAAAGAAAATTATTTATTTTAAGAGGTTTCTTTCGCTATGTTTCGGGAAAGATCGATGTTGACATAACAGTTTTTACGTTATCTAAAGGTAAATTTTAAGACAAGATTTCAGCTGATTTGCTGGGCCAGAAGTATACGTAGGAACGATATTTACCAAAAATATGTTCTATTCCTGACAGATATTCAAAATAGGCTGGAGATGGAATCTAAGGCCCAGATTTAAAAACAAAAAATGGTATATACCTTCGCAAAGTTATCAGGACTAACGTGCGGGATGAAATTTTGCCTACACTATTCATAAATTTTCTCAGAACATGAAATCCTGCCATCCTTGGTGATTAATTCAGTCATGTCATTCAGTCACCGATGGTTCACTAGACTACGAGCAGTCTCTCTTTTTTCTTGGTCCATCGAGCAAAACGAGCGAGACACGCAAACGACCACGCTCGTGACTCAAGGTGCGAGACGTCCGCGCCCGCGTGCACTCCCCCTCGCCCCAACTAAATCTGACGAAAAAGAGAAAATTCTCGCAGTCTAATGGTTCACCGTTGTTAATCGTCTGTGTAGACCACGTGATTTTTTCCCGGATTGTGCAAAAAATGATTCCGAGGGGAGGGGACACCTGTACACAGGCTATCAAAAAATGGCTTTGAATCTAAATAACCTTAATCTTTTTCAATCATAGAGTAGGGAATCTTTCAGTTACTATCATTTTACAAACGTTTTCTAACATATTTTAACGCAGGTGTCCCAAGTTCGGATACCACTAAGGCTTTTGTCGGTGAGATAACGCGACTGAACGTTTGGAAAAACAGAATGGAGGTAACTGAACGAGCAAAGATCTTGGGCAGAGGGTGCGGCTTTTGGAATGGGAACGTTCTACCCTGGTGTGAACTGAAATCCAATCTATTTGGAAACGTAAACCTTATCCCCAACTCCGAATGTTTTGTTCCAGGTTAGTTTACATTAGCACTTTTTCTGTTACAGTGTCTTTCCGAAAGGTGGTCGCATACTTACTGGTACCATTACTTGAAATTGACTCAGTGATTCTTTGTTACTACACGAGCGTATTTAACCCAAACGGTACAGCGAGCAACCCCATCGTTTTTATGGATGAATTCCCCCAGAGAGGGAAAGAGACACATGATTCGTTCACAGTCGTCCATTATCATTTGTACGCGCGGTAGCGGATCGCAACCTCGTCCCGGGGCTTTTCCCTTAAAAAAATGGAGGTGAAAAGCCTGGGGAGAGGGTTACGCGGATCGGTCACGGAAGTCACCTTTCTCCCTTGTGCTTGCCTCGTATGAGACACAAAAGAAGCCAACATGAGATGATTCAGCGATAATGTATAATCAGTTTCCTTAGTGTGTATTTTACATTTTGGTCAATTGGCTTGGTTATTATAGTGACAGGGAAAAGGTTAATAAATTACAGTCGAGGCAAGTCAAAATTCCCCCATGGCCCATTAATGTACTAATTGTTTCAGTCGTTGTCGCTACTTATAGTATCGAATTCAAATTTGTATTCCTGCACGCACAACAAGGAGGGAATTTTAGGCTGCACCTTCTCTGTATTCAGGCAGGTTGAAAAGTGTTTCAAACTTTGAAATTCATATGAAGACACAACCTTGTTCCCGGGTCTTTCTGAGCAGGAGGGTACAATAGACCCTGGGAACTAGCTGCGTTGATGATAACGGACACTAAATCGATTTCAGAAAAAAGCTGAGTCAAGAGCTTACAAAAATTTTACCACCCCGCGTGTGAATTCACTACTCTTGATGTGTATGCTGAGAATTTAGGATTCAATTTTCGAGAGATGAATTCAATGATAAAATAAAGGGAGATAATGACCCACTATCCTTTCTTGTACGTTAAAATCTACAGGGGTGGGTACGCTTGTATGGCAAGGAATAACATAATAGACAAGATTCATGTTCTCGTGAGCCTTAATTCCCAATCTCATATCCCCGCCCCCCCCCCCCCCCCCCCCGCCCCCGCACTCAAACACCAGCCGTGCGAGCTATAGTTGTACTTTCACTAGGGACCCGAGCAACGACGACGACAACGGCAGTGAAAACATCACTTAAAAAATGAATTTGCGTCCTTTTAAACTTTATCGCGTCCGTTTAGGACCGCTGAATTCGTCCAATGTTGGAGATTTTTCCTGGAGTTGACTGATTCTTAAGGGCTTTATCCATGCTCAAATAGAGAAGGGAAAATTTGTCATAGTATGTCCGCGACCTCCATAAAACATCGCATTGGGAGGTTTCACGTCGCAGTCGTGCAGTGGACGTCAAAGAAATGTACTAAAGATCTAGAGCGTGATGTACGTGCAGAGCAGTTGTTTCGCTCATAAAACCAATTGTTTTTTGACTTTGTTGTTGTTGTTGTCGTCGTCTTTGCTTAAGGTCCCTATTATCAACTTTTTTCCTCTTCTTTTAGACGTTATTGTACAAGAAAGACGCAACGAAATGTGTCAAAACAGGATCACACCCGGCCTTCACTGCCATGGCCAAAAAATCTACTCAATGTTTGATTTTGATAATCAGTTAAATGGTGGAAAGCGTCTGCGTTGTTACGTGGAGGACGCCTTGACAAGCAGTGAATTACATTACCTTAAAATATACGACACAGCGCGAGACTCAACGTGCTTCCAGGACTTGGTACAAGAGCTTCTTAATTTAAGACGATGATTCAAAGAACCAATCAGTTTCAAGGACATGCATCGTACAAGAGATTCTTTACTAAGTAAGGATGACCCCTGGGCTGACCTCATGGATTATAGGGTCGTTTATAAACGTTGTGTTAAGGACTGAAAAGGCGAGGGAACCGCTATAAATAAAAAGCTCGAAAGGTTATACCAGTTTGTGCGGCATCACGAATTGCAGCGAACGAGTGAGATTTCTGATACAAAAAAGAGTGCGTAAATACAGTACAAGGCACTTTTTTCCCTTTCTCTCTGGATTCATTCATTTCTCACATGTGACATCCATTCGCTCCTCTGATTGGCCAGAACTCATTTGAGTCTGACATAGCTTTTAGTGAGTAAATCTCAGTGTGTATATGATAAACTACAAGGAACCACGATATAAAACGCTATGTATATTAGAGTTATTCGTTTAAATGTAAGCCGTTAGAATTTTTTATGATGATTTTGGTTGCGAGTGACGAATGGCATTTGTAGTCGCCTTTAACCAGCGGAACATAACCTTTTGGGGGCAATAACTGCCCGTTTCTACTGAATAAATATTAATTTGCATTTTTACGATTATAGCATTTTAAGTGATAATTTAGCAGTACACATGTCTTTACGAAATCGAAGTGATTTAACCGCTTAGTTCATTAAAAGCCAGTTGTTTTGACACCCTTCTCATTCAAATGTTAAATGGCGCCCTTAATTCCAGTGGGAAACGCCCTGGGGACCATGGACTATAGGAAACATATATCGTTTTCGACTTAGTGCTTGAGCTTGCATGGAGGTGGGGGGCTCCGGATAGGTGAGGTAACCCGCCTGTCGATAAAAAAAGAGAGAGATTGAGAGAGAGAAACGGGTGTATTCGCAGGCTACACTCTCGCCCACTCGGGTAGCCAAGAGCACAGGATTCCCTTTATCTTATCCCTTTGCGGATTCAGCCTCCATATACTAGGGATAAAAATCAATATTGTCCGTGTATACGTATTTCCGCTACTTGGAACGACCATCCCTTACTACGGTCAGGGGCACCCAACGTCAATTTGCGGAAAATATCTGTTCGACAGACAATTTGAGATCTAGAATTTTCGGAACATTTGTTGTAAAATTTCTTGCTCGCCTTCCTCTCCTAGGATTTTAGAACATCTAAAAAATGCTATAATTGCCCATTTTTGACGGATTTTTATCCTAAAAAGGTAACCTAGAATTTTCGGGCCTTCTTTTTTCTGGCTTAAATTTTCGAAAAGGTAAGTTTTGATCCCTATAATTTTCGGATCACTAGACTTTCAGCTAGGAAATCCGATCAGATGAAAAAATTTTAGGGGATAAAAATATGCCTATATCTACGTTTAACAATACTATGTTTAACTGGTTTTGAACTATATTCTCGTTGGGTGCCCCTGTACGGTAAACTATGCTTCATTGTGTTTTTTCGGATTGGCCTTTAAAGTAGTATACCAAAATAGCCAGGCCAAGGCCAAGACCACTTTTAAATAGCTTGGTCCGAAATAAGCCTGCGCAACAAGCTTCGCCGCGTAAGCAAAGCTCTTTGTTGTAAAAAACGTTTAAAGCTGAAAAATGCCAGTCATTTTCGCGCGGAAATCCTTCCCATGACGCTGACCGAAACGAGGGGTCACCCCTGTCATTATAACTCCGTCACGCAGTAAGCAGTACTTTCCAGATGCGCCCTTACTGTAAGTGTAAAGGGTATAATTTGGTGACACGAAATCCCTGCGTTTCACCACTCACAGACACAAAAACTCATGATGTTTTTTCTTTTCCAGCTTTATAGTATATCTGAGAATTAAAATAAAGATATTACTGTCCTTTAAAAATTGGTGTCATTGCAGGCCTGCAGGCTGAAGGCCCCGGGGGGGCACTTGGGTATTTTTTCGGTGGGTATGTGCCGCCCGGGACTCCAAATTGGCACCCCGTTCTAAAAAAAATTTCCTCTAAAATTGATACCCCGTTCTAGAAATGGGTCAATTTTTTATTTCCCGTTCTACAATTCGCCCTAAAACTGACACCCCGTTCTAGAAATGGGCCAATTTTTTATACTCCGTTCCAGAAAGTTTGTAAATTGAAATAGCCCTGTCTTTTTAAAAAGATATTTCTTTATTTGTTCGACTTATACATCAAATAAATGCTTCTTCATAATCAGCAACAATTTTAAGCAGAAGATAAAGTCGTGATCCGTTTATCCGTTTTATACCCCGTTCTAGAAAACGCCTCTGAAATGGATACCCCTTTCTAAATCAGGAGCTTCAAAATCACGACCCCGTTGGGCGGCACATACCCGTATAGGTAATGTATGGGAGTACCCCCCCCCCCCGGGCTGAAGGCACACTGTGTTGTGACAGCGGGTCAGATGACATTGGCGCGTGGGCAGTGGTAATGTGATCTCGCGACTATTCATTTCATCCTGACGGATTTCTTGTTTAAAACACACGAAGTACTTCATCCTTTCGAACGAGTACGTGCAGTCCGTGGTACGATACTGAGCTTCACCATGGCCAACCTTGTTCGTCCCTTTTTGTTGCTGTGTTTTCTAGGATGCTCCTTGACCGTTGCTGGTAAGTGTAGTTAGAACAAGACATCTTAAATGCCTTTTATTTCAACGTGAAGTGTTGTTAGGGGAAGCGTTTGCGGATCAATATTATTCGCAGCTCGCAATATGGCTGAATGCCATCATGCTTTACTTAACAGTATTGGAGAAGGGTTAGTTAAATCTATACTTGCATGAGACATGTCACCTTTAAATCATGATAAGTGAATTTGATAAATTACTACGTAAAGAAAGTAACATAATGATTGGGGTAACATTGTACAATCAATTTGGAATTATTTCCATGGTGTAATTTCATTTAAGCAGTACCACTTGCTTAGTCACTTTGTTATTCTTCGATACTACATTCTCAATTGACGTCTATTCCATCATCAATGCATGGTTTTGCCTGGTAGCGACTTCTATAACAGATCCCGGGGAGTGTACTCCCTTATGTGGTCTATACGGGGATCAGTGCTGCTAGACAGGGTATGGTTAATTTTTTACCTCTCTGTCCTAGACAGGGTATATAATTTTGCACGAGTCTGTCCTTAAACAGGGTTTATAATTTCGTTCGAGTCTGTCCTAATTATGAACAGGGTATTTACCTGCAAGATTGATTTGATTTACTAGATGAAATTTACTTGTACTCCAGGTAAACAGAATAAAAGACTATAACGCGAATTTGCTCTATTGCAATTACCAACAAATGGCTTTAAACCTAGACGGGAGTACATTTTGTCCCTCGTCCTAATCAGGGTAATAAAATGGAGGATGTTGTCCTAGGTAGAGTATGTATTTTAGGAATTTTTTGTCCTAAACAGGGTCAGGATGTCGCACTCTCGGCGGTCCACCTATACCCAAATATTGCATGGTCGAGCACTCCCCGCCCTCCGCCCTGGGTAAATAGATCAACAGTTTAATACGAGACAAGAGCATAAGCCCTGCAGTACCTTTTAGTAATGAGATTAAAAGTGGGAAGGCAGTTCTTATTGAACCCCGTTTAAGAAGGATTAATTTTACTTTCTAAACGTTGTTGGTAATGTTAATTACACCCTCTTCTTGGAAACGTTTGGAATATGGAAATTTCTCTCTCGATCGGGAGTACAAAGCCCCTGGTTAAAACAGTCAAAGTTAAAGTCACAGTCCAATATTTTTCATAGAGATCGTCGGGATCTTTGGTTTCATATGTAACGAGGGGACGGGTGTTGGGGGTTTATAGCGATGGGAGGAGGATGGTGCCGTTCCCCACGCACATATTTTTTTTTTTAACAAAGACGGCAATGAAAACGTCGCTAGAAAATTTAATTTACTGTCTTTTAAATCTTATCGCGTCTTTTTGGACCCGCTCAATTTGTCAAATGTAAGCGACTTTTCGTGGAGTTGAATTTTGAAGGACCTTGTTTAAACATACAAAAGAGAGGAGAAAATTCGTGGTCTTTATATGTTCACGTCCTCCATAAACGAAGTAATCGTGCACTGGACCTCAAAGAAATGTACTAAGAAGCGTAATGCGTGTGCACAGCTGTTGTTTTGCTCATAAAACCAATCAGGCTGTTTTGCCGTTCTCGTTGTCGTCGTCGTGGTGGTGGTGGTTTATGCTCCCTATCACTGGATTAGTCTAGACTCCGGTTGAAACCTTATCCCTAGCTAGAGACACTTCCTTGTTTAGCGAAAACGGGTATGTGCCGCTGAAAATGGTATGGTTTTCAAGTTCTTGAGGCCTCAAACAGGGTATACAGTATCACTGTTTAGCACGCGTCTTAAAGAGGGTGGTTTTTTTTGGTCGGAGGCCAAGAAGATTGGCAATGAGCCGTCTATATTTGCGATAACAAAATTGCTCTCTAAATAAGGCTATTTTCATGATCGTAGTTCAAAAAAAAAATGTTCATCTCTGTATGCGAAACGAAATGAATCGGAGTCATTAAATGAGGGCTCTTGTCCTACACAGGGTATTAAAATGAATTGCAATAAAATAAAGCGGTAGCCACGGCATACATAGACTGTTTTTCTTTTTTACCTTTTATGTTAGATCCAAGCTGTGGTGGCGTGCTAACAAACTCGTCTGGTTTAATCACAACTCCGAATTATCCAAACGACTACCCAAATAACATCAGCTGTACTTGGCAGATCTCTCCCGGAAAAACACATTTGAACCTAACCATCGAGGACTTTATGGTAAGTAGACAACAGAGAACTTTGTAAACAAGCTACCGTTATGAAGAGGCCTAGAAAAACTCTGTGTTATAGCCACGTCTCTTCTTTTAGGCCACAACGTAAAAGAATTCAGCCATAAAAACATTGTTTATTCGACTTGTTTTCCGTGGTTTTTGGGGTGGTTGCATCAAATAGCCACGACGTTTTATTGTACATTACTTTATCAGCTGCGTCCCTTGAATCGAAGGGTTATGCTAGGTGGTAGCTTGACATGCTACCGTAAAAATGCATGTCTAGCTTTCTTAAACTTGTTCCCAAGGTCTCTTTTGTCCTCACTTAAAAAACAGAGACTCAGAAAACGAGGGTGGACTTTACCTTGTTTGATTTTATCACTGAATAGAAACCCAGGCTTCACGGGGACGATAACTTTAAGTCAGGCAAAGCGCGGGTAGAGAAAACAAAGACAATGGTAAAGAAACAAACGAAACAATATAGCATTGAAGGTGATCATTAAATCTGAGCATTATCGTTTTAGCCACCAACACTATCTTAAACATCTGGAACAGGCCAAAGAGACAAACAACCCATATGCAACTCAGGATGTGTCTTTTCCACTCAAATGCCGTATTTACTCGAATAAGCAAAGCCGCTGCCTCGAATAAGCGCCACATTAATGGACAAAAAAGTTAATAAGCGCCGCGGCCACGATATAATAAAGATCAAAAGACATTAATTATGTTAGTTTAATACGGAAAAATGATAATGCTGCACTTAAAAAATCTTTGTCGCGTCCAAATTTCAAATAAACGCCACCCTCAAAGAGCCGCCCTTGAATAAGCGCCGCATTTGACCCGTGAAAATTTTCGTAAGCGTTGCGGTGCTTGTTCGAATGAATAAGGGTACAAGAATCAATACTGCTATAACGTAACTGGAAATCTATTTAAAAATTTGACTCTTTTCCTTACAGCTTGAGGATTCTCAAACTTGCCAAAAGTTTGATTTCCTTAAAATCGAATTTAAAGTCGGATACAACAGGCAACACGTGACTTTGTGTGGACAGGAACCCTCTCGCCAAGTCAGTTTAAAGATAGATGGAACAGAAGTTAAAATGATTTTTCACAGTGATACCTCTTTTGCTGAAAGAGGCTTCAAGATCAGCTACCGTGCTTATGGTTGGTATATTAAGTATTATATACGAAGTAAAATATACCGCGGCAGCGTTAGCATGTGATGATGACAACCTCGCGGATCTCGACCCACCAAAGCAACAGGGTTAACACCATGAACTTAATATACCTTAACCAAACGATTTTCGTTTTTGTTTTCCTTAATAACATACTGCAAAATTGCAGCTGCGAAAGAATTCTTAACAGTTGCTAAAGGTAAGAAAATGAAAATTTTACAATACACTTTGACTCTGAAGATGACTACCGCACAGGTTGTCGAAACGTCAGTTACTGTCAACAACAACAGTCCTATTCAGGACTACGTTCACCCGGACGACCATACTCAACCGACTTATGAAATGACTCCTGGGTCCAAACCTTTCACAAAATGAAAATTTAAACATAAAATCGCTTACCTTGCATTTGATAACAGTATCTATTATAACTATGGCTGCGAACCCGCGAGCGGGCAAGATGAAGGGTATCCTGTGTTCTGATTGGCTACCTAAGCGGGCAAGACGGGTCCATCTTGCCCGCTCGGGATTTCCCACTTTGGTCCCGCGAGAAAAAGTTCCCTTTTTGGCTATATTATAAATCCTTTATTGCCTAAGCTTGATCGGTCAAGGTGGCTGGAGGTCTATTGGCCTCGTTCTTTAATTTTTTTGCGTTTTTATTGACCTCGACTTCTTCTCGGCTACAAAAATTCAAAAAAGAACTTGGCCAATATTCAGTCATTTCGGCCTCGTGTTTGGTCAATAACGTAGCGTATGTATTGACTCTACCAAAGAGGTTTTACACAAAGCTCGGAGCTTGTTATCAGTGAATAGCCTGCAGAAAACCTTCCTTAAAAAGAACCGTGAATTTCTGCCCTTTCATGTGCAAAAAACAGCATCAGAGTCCTTACTGATGAAACATTTCCATAGACAAAAAATATCAACATCAGTATTGAAGGAAAGTCTGCAAAATTTACTAACAAACTAACGCAAAGCAAATGATGTAGCCATGCGTAGTGCAAGTTGAGCCAAAGACTGACTCAGGACTCAACATTTCGCTAAGAAAAGTTTTAGGGCCACTTATTTAAAGCTACGTTCTAAGTAATTTCCAGTTTGTCCCTTAATTCTATGGTTGTGGTATCTAAGCGTTCTTTGCTGCGAACAGTGTTAAGAAAACATGACGTGCAGGATGGAAAGAAACATCTATTTGAAGCAATCCACCTACAATGGAAAGATTTAAATACAGCTATCTATTCTCTTCTTTCCCACATGACCATCCATTTGTCTCGGCTTAGTTCATGGTACATAAAAACATCAAAGAAAAACTTTCATTGCAGATATCGATCCTTGCTTGGAGAAAAATGGTGACTGCTCCCATTTGTGTAACTTGGTTAAGGGAAAGCGGATTTGTTCGTGTCCCAGTGACTATAAACTGAAGTATGATGGGCGAACCTGTCAAGGTTAGTATCAAAAAGACTTATGCCTTTGTGTAGAGAGGGAGGGATATGTTGTTCTTTTGTGCTATTGGAGTTTTGGGGAGGGAGCGGGGGGACTTGGTAATGGGAAAACTCCGCTCGCCAAAGTTTCGCTATCGCGAGGGTAACTCGCCAATTTTTTATTATAATTGGTGGACGGTATCCAGTGACAAACAGTGTTCGATCATTGCTTACATCGTGGACTAAACGACCACAGAAATCCTTGCCCCGAAAGATTGTTCCCATTCTTCCTGGAGTGACAGGCAGTTCCCAGGGGCCCTTTTACTCAAAAGTTCCAGAAACTTTTCAGGCCCAAAATCAAATGTTCAAGTAAAAATCTTAAGAATTAAAGTTCGGACATTAGCTAACAAACCAGTCAATTTTGTTTTGTTACTCTGATAGTTTTATGTTAACTGCCAAACTACTGAAACTTCGATCTCGAATGTAAACAACAACAACAGTTTTCCGGGCTCGTTAATTATTGGAATTTCGAGAAACGGGTCGCAGTGGTGTCAACAGTGGCGGATCTAGGGAGATCTTTGGGTGTTCGTGCTTACAAACTCCTTCGGCCAAAATCCTACAGTCAAACACATGCCAAACAAGACGGTATTCTCGCGTGGCTGAAACTACACTTGTCCAGCAGCTGTGTCTGAGAACGCTTGTACTTACCTGCAATGTTTACTACGTTGTTCGGCACTGCACATCTTCTCTAGGTCTATGGCTGCCTACATGTATTAAACCTTTAACCTCAATATACGCCGAATTTTTGTTATAGGCGCAAAGAGTTGCTACTTCGTGGGATACTCTAAGTGCCCGTATAGCTCCAGTAGTACTTGTAAAGACCTCCCCGACGGGAAGACTAGGTGCGAGTGTTGGCGTGGTTACAAAGAGCAAAATGGCAAATGTCAAGGTAAGCTCCAGGGCCTAGCCTGCGACTGTTTGGCGCGAAAAAAGTATGGGGCGCGAGATAAGCGATGCGCGCGGGAGAGAGGAAACATCGGTCCAACTGGCGAACAGAAACTGTTCAGAGAGCGAAAAATTCCTGTTGGCGTTTAGCACTCCGAGGGAAAAAAGTGTTCGTTTTGGAAGGTTAACCAATCAGGGAAAGGAGAATAAACGAGTCAAAAATAGCATTGAGGGGTATGTCAAAAGATTTAATAGATTTTTAAATGGCTATCAACGTATCACCCACCGCTAGTGTCACTGACTTTGAAAGGTGGAAACGGTCTTGTACTAACACTGTTTTACTCTGTTTATTTAAGATATTGATGAGTGTAAGGAGAAGCCAGGTAGATGTGGAGTGGGAACCTGCTGGAACTACAGAGGCTGGTTTAGTTGTCGCTGTCCAAGAGGATATCGACATAATGGATCGACATGTACCGGTACGCGATGCACTTAGATTTTGTTTGAGTTATACCCTTCCATTGATGCATTGTTTTTTAAAGCAGTTAAACTGGACAACGTTTTGGGCGAAAAGTCCCACTGACGGCCCTCGCTGTTACTCTTTGCAGATATTGATGAATGTAAAGATTACAGAGCGCCAGATTGCGGGGAGGCCACCTGTTTGAACACCCCTGGAAGCTACGTCTGTCAGTGCGCGCCTGGGCACCAGCTGATTAATTCCGCTTGTCAAGGTAAGTTCATTCAACCATAAATCACAGAAACGCGCTTCTTTGTTCCCTTTCCGTTTCTTGAAGCTACAATGGCAGACGCAAGTGTTTAGAACGCTTAGATAAGCGACGCTAACTTCATGTATCTGATGTACTTCCGCATGCTGCTTCGGTTAGTCGTGCTTAGAAATACTGCGTCGGAGGACGCATGTAATTAATCAAAATCAAATTTATAGAATGTGTCTAAACTCAGTTTCACTCACTCACTGGCTTCCCCTTTGATCCGCAACTATCTCGGTACCACAGCGCCCTACCTAAGCCCAATCACTTCAGTCTATCATTCTGGTCTCTTATAATCATTACGACAGTAAATTTTCTCAAGGCCACACAGAACAGGTCTTGATCGGATCGAGATTTAATTGAGTGGGAAAAACTTTATGTTTTATAGATATTGACGAATGTAGTACAGGCACTCATGGATGTGATCACATGTGTAGAAACACCAAAGGCTCCTACATATGTCGCTGTCGCCCGGGACATTTCCTTGATAGCGATGGCAAATCCTGCCGAGGTACTTTTCAGCTCTTTAATTTAAGAACAGCTTTAATTTAATAAGTATTAGGGGATGCGTGAAAGGCATACGCACCTAACAGCTTAACGTAACAACAAACGTATTGTAACGTTATTTACCGACGACGCGATCACGTGACTTAAGCGGAGACCAGGTGAAGAGTATCAAGCTGCCTTCCCCTCAGTAAAAATCGGAGAAGGGGCGTCTGTGATTTACCTTCGCTAATCGTGTATGAAGGCCACATGATTTTCCCGGAATGTGTGGAAAACGATTTAATTGGCTGTTACTTGTAGATGACTACCTCATGTAAATGAGGGATCTCGATTGGTTTTAGGGCCTGTCGTCAAAACATAGCAGGCAACCAGAAAATCATCATGCAGCACGCGAGAATTTACCGCGCTTGGTTGCTCGCTGAAATCTTTCCGAAATATGTTAATGCTGTAGAATGGGAGAAAACAATAAAGAGGAAATTCGGGGATTTTATAGTACACTGATCAATTACAGCACTGAAATTTTTTAAAGAAAATTTAACAACGAATTTTGGTCCAATCGCTGTTTTTGTGAAAGTAGCCTTATAAATTATAAAAAGAGCTCAGCATTGCGTTTTACTGATTCTCATGTTTTCATTTCATGCTTCATGTCTACTTGCGTTTAGCTGGTTGTAGAGTGTATAAGGGTTATTTGCAAACGAATGAGTGATAACATCTTTTCGGAAGCATCCAAAAAGTAGCAAATTTGTCTGTATTAGGTCCAGCCTTCAGTTCATGCATTTTTTATACCCTGCCATAGAAAATGCCGATAGGGGCAGGAATTTGATTTAGAGCTAAAACTATTGTGACGTCATTGTCACGTGATATTTATTCCGATCGCCCAAAAAATAATATCATAATAAAGTTAAGTCAATGTGTAAGAGTGATAATGTTTTTACAATAAAGATGCTGATCAATTTATTTAAGCATAAGAGACTCAAAGATGGAAGCTGTACCTACAAAAATACTGGGGCGAGCCACCTTAAGATTCAGCAACCTCTGATAAATTGTTATACGCAGCACAGATTGATCAGTGTGCAAGATGGCTTTAAAAGTGTCCAGCGCGCTTACACTTGTATTGCTCTTATTTCAGCGGTAAGAGTTGAAGGCCTCGGACAAGTCCAAACCATCGAGACTTGCCAAGGAGAATCATTAGTTCTCGATTGTAAAGACGAGAAAACGGTACTGGTCATTTTCAAGGCTGTGTACAGTAACTTTGATTCAAATGCCTGTCCTAGAAACAAAAACAGGCATAACCTGCCTTACAATGTCACCCAACCTCAGTGTGCAGGGGACGTCACATCCATGATAAAGAATCTTTGTGGATGGCGCAGACGATGTGACATTGTAGTAAGCAGTACGACCATTGGAGAGTTGTGTACGGACAGCTATAAACTGACAGTCCTGTATTCATGTGGTAAGGTGACATACACAGTTAGTTTACGTAAGAAGGTCGACGTGGCCAGCGGTAAAGTCTAACACAAGTTAACTAAGTTAACAGAAAAAACGGCCGATTTCGCGGGAATTTCGCGGAAAAGTTCGGAACAAATTTCGCCGAAAAACGATCGTTAAAAAAAGCAAATTTTGCGGACATTTTCTGGGCAAATTTCGCTAGAAAGCGATTGGTTTTGCGATGATTTCACGAACTTTTTTAATAAAACAAAACGGCAATTTTGCCAATTTTTGGTGGGGGGAGGGTGGGGGAATGATGAGAGTTACAAACGCCAAGATTCGGCCTAAAGGAGAGCGGGCTCTGAGTACGAGACTGACAATCGGCGTGGGCGTTTTCTTCATATGTTTTCCTTGGTATATTGTTAAGATAAAATGTATAATGTTTACATTTCGAATACGACTTTGTTAATATTAGTTAATAAATCAATGAACCATCAAAATTTGAAATACTTAGCCCAAAAATTGTTAAAATTGAAGAAATTCCTCGTTTTCAATGACGCAATTGTGCAAGGCCGCAGTTCGATTCAGGTATCAGAGTTCCGCGCATGTCTGTAAAAGTACCCGGCAACCGTTTGGTCTGCCACTCGGTTTGGTATTCTTTATATAACTGACTTATCTTATTCTTAAACACACGAACGTTCTGTGAGCACTTAAAGTTGATCCTTTTGTTCTTCAATAATTTAATTTGTTTGCCTCTCTAAACTTAGACTGCAAAACAGTCCGCATTTCTGCGTATTGAAGTACGCACGAACAGTCAAAAAAAAGGTCTGGAGCGAGGCTGAAAACGGAGAGCGAGACTGAGGCTCTTACGCTACTCTTACTCTACACTAAACAGACTGTTTTGCAGTTTACTCTAAACGGCGCAGAATCTCTCTACGACGGACACTTAACAGGAGGCGCGGTGCAGAAATACTGTTTGTTTTAACCCTTATTTGAACCTTAATATCTGTCATATCTTCACTTAAATTCTCCTTTGTTGTCCCTACACGTTTCTTGTAGAAGTAGTGAGGAGAATTTGCTAAAGTATCAATACACCTTTGTGATCATGCCTTTAATTCTCATGACCAGTCTGTTTTATAAAGCATAGATATTACAAGGAGAAATTTGATGTTGTTAACTTAAAGAAGGTCTAACACAAGCATTGTTCAAGCAAATAATTTTCATCCTTCCACGACCTTACATATGAGTTTCTATTACCGCACAGCGGAGGACCCATGCAGTGGTGACGCGCGCGGTCCATCAGTTTTCATTCGTCTCTTGTGTTGGAAAATAGAATAATTTTGTTTAGATTTCCTCAGCTCCTGATTTGAACTTGGTTCAAAGTCAACAGGCAGCTCAAGTTTCAATGTAAGTTTAAGCCAGGAAATGAAAGTAAGTGTTCGATCTTCGGTGGTAATGTTTTGTTTTGTTTCTGGACCCTGCGACCCTCCCCCTTGGATCATCTACTGCTTCGTTTAAGTCTAACGGCTGTATCCGTCTGAGAGAGGGAGTACATGGCCTTATGGTGGTAGTGATTACAAAACTTGATTAATATCACTAATAGTTACCATAGCACTAAACATCCTTTTAAATTTCTACCAATCCGCGGACTCAAAAAAGACAAAAAAAGGTCCGCTAACGGCATTAACATGTACTCAAATTCTGCCCTGTCCTTTAGGGAAACCTCTCACGTGCAAGTATTCACCGCCGAAGTTGTCATGCCCTGCTACAGAAAAGAATGAATGCACCTCGGACGAGTCCTGTCACAGCTCTAAAATGTGCTGTTTTAACGGCTGCATAAAAACCTGTGTAGCTCCTTCCTTGTACTCAGGTTAGTCTGACAGATTACGCCGCGCGTTCACGTTGGATTGAAAGTTCGGTACAGTTTGGATACCCTATACACAAGCATTTTTGCAGGCGTTTCTGATCGTTGACTTTAGACTTATTGGTTAGACATTCAACTATCCGGACAGTAAAGTTTCAGTTTAAAGTACCCTTTAGGGCCGTTTCAATAGCCTTAGGAAACAGCTGACATTTCGCGACGTCACCACTCAGTGGTTTCCCAGCGAAATGACGTCTGGGGAACGAGCGCGGAAATTCCATACTGTCAGATTACGTGTAACTACCCAGACCTGGATAGTGCTTCTAATTGGTTAAAGCAAATTTTCAACCAATCAGAATTACTGCCTAGATTTAAAGTAGTTCTGATTGGTTTAAGCAAATTTCCCTCGTGGTACAACACTACCGCAATAACCCAGAACTGAGTAGTTGCACGTCATCAGTATGGAATTTCTGCGCTTGTTCCTCTGACTTCATATTGCAGGGAAACCACTGAGTGTTGGCGTCGCGAAATGTCAGCTGTTTTCACAGGCTAGTTTCAACGGTTTCAATCGACAATCCCGGACATTTAGAAACTGTAATTACAGGGTTCGTGCAGATTGTTTAATCCAAAATTCAAGACTTTTTCCAGACTTTTTTTCCCAAAACAATCATTTCTTTTTCCAGACTCGAGGTTATCAAATAGGTGATCAATACAGACCTTAAACAAAGCAGTAACGAAGCTTTTCTCTCGATGTACGCACTGCAAGCGTACGGGCGAGATTGAATAAGATTTGACCAAAATGAAAAAAAAAAAATCACTTACGAAGCACTTGTTGTAGCTTTGAAAAAATACTTAAAGCCTTTTTACCATTTCTCCAGACTTGATCTCTATTTTCCAGACGTCTGGAAAATTGCTGGGAAAATTTCAAGGGCTTTTTCAAGAATTTAAGACTCTGTACGAACCCATGTGTATATAGAGTAAAATTGTTGGTGGCGACGCTGTATGCCAGTGGCATTGTCTTAAGCAAACTCTCTTAAACGGCCAATTTATGATTTTATGAAATTCTAACAAAGTTATAGAGCGGTTTTCATTTGAGTGTCGAAAAGTAATTGGTTTTGCACTTTCTACACGATGCGATTGGCTTAAAAGATTCGCGCCACCTTTTCATCCAATCAGAAGTAAAACCAAAGCCAGTTGTGACGCGCTCGCATGCATTTTCCCGCGCTTTGCGTCAGCCACATGTAATTACTTCGAGTTTTGATTGGTTCAATGTATTGTCTGTGTCCTATGTGATTGGCCAGAGTAATTACTTTGGTTTTGGTTTTACGACACTCAAACGAAAACCACTCTAACAGGTAGGAAAATTATCGCTGAGGACCAGGACTCGTAGCTATCGGACTCATTTGGCGAAAGGAGATTTAAGAAAGCGTTCAATCCTTTAAATAGAGTTATCAACTAACATCTTTCTTTTATTTACCTTTTACAGCCTCTTGAAGCCTGACTTAAGGAAAAAGTTCCTTTATGGACATGGACAAGTCGTTGACAGAGTTGACGTACCGAGAATTAAAGAAATATGGCGTTTTCTCTAAGCTGTTTATTTCAGTCACTATGGTAGTCGGGACATTCGTAACGTAAAGCCTTTACGCCCTTATATCGACACCCTTATTCTCTATGCATTTGGTATGAGGAAAATTTTTCAGAAAGCAGATACGTTTGATGTTTGTTGATATTTTGACTTTTTACCGTGACTTTGTTTTATAAACCGCGATACTGCTGGGCGCTCAAATGTCAAAGCTAACAAAAAGTTAACAATAGAATGCATTAAACTCGGATTCAATAAATGCCATTGCTTTTATTTTTAATAAAAAGAAAGTGTCATTTGAATGCTGTAGTATCAAAGTGGTCTCTCCCATAAGCTCAAGCCGCCTGCACTTCCAACCCAGACGCCTTGAAACACCTGCAGGTAGGCGAATTTTTTCTTGGTTTGGCCTTCAAGGGATAGGGTTACATGTGCACTTGTTTACACTTCTCTGATTCGGAATCCGAATTGTGGTATGTAGCGTTCTTTCAAAATATTTAATTTGAATGGAAGAAGGTTTAAAAAACCGAAAGAATGTCAAGCAAAGACGACAGTATTCCTTGTTCATGCCTTTCGTTATTAATATATGATACACCACAACAAAATGAGAATCGAGGAATTGTACTCAAAAGCCAATCGTTTCGGTCGATGACATTTGGCATTAAGAACTCCAACTTGATGAAGTGAATACTGACAAAGTATCCTTAAACAAACACTTTAAGTTCCATCATTTGGTGGTCGCTTACCAGCCAGTTTGAAGGCATTTATTCATTTCATTTTTGACAGTGTCCCAGCCAGAAGAGGGTTCGATCTTCCCTCTTTCCTTTCTTGATCAATGTTTTATGGAGTAGCTTGCCAGCGCCCTTCCACCGGAGAGCTTGCTCATGGAGTTTTATCCACAACACAGATGGTGACACCAGCTATCACTAGGATCATCCCAAGAAATGTCCCTATTGTGATTCAAAACACATAATTATTTTCCATAAATCTCAATAAATTTAAGTCAGTCAGTGCTACCCTTTACAATGTTTGAGAGTCGGTGTTCTATAAAATACAGCTGTATTTTACTTAGTATTTCTACAATATAAGCCAAAAGAGGCCCACCCTATGTTTGAAGTAGTGGACTTATTTCTTCAAAACTACCTATAATTTTCCACTAGACTGTGGTGGTCATCCTTAAACAGGAGAAGGGATTGGGACAGAGAGAGGAAAACTTTTTTCTTCACTCCTGAAGGCCGCTTCTTCCCTTGGTCCTCATGGCTTTGCCAATCACTGCTCACACACCTCACACATGCCCTTGATCTACTGTGTCTCAAAAGTCAAAAGACAAATAAGAGACTGCTTGCAATCTACACTTTCCACTTAGATAGTTTAACTCCCCAATTTTCTACACCTTGTCCACAAAAATCTGTTCCAAAAACAGGACCCTTTACAAAAATGATTTATGCACACACAAACACATATGTATAGCTTATGTAGATTACCCATACTCCTTGCCCCAACCCCGTCCCACCCATGGTTGGTATATGTAATGACTTAAGCAGAACTATAATTACCTGCATTAATTCTTCCTTCTCCTAAAGCCTGTCCTGCCAGTGTAGTTATGAGCATAGTCAAAGAATTGGTAATGGGGACAGCAATAGACAGGTCTGTAAGGACATCAAATAAAAGAATTATTTTTGCATCCACAAGTAACAATATCTTTAATCAAGGCTGAGAAAAAGGGTTTCAACATAATTATTTACCTACTGATGCAAGTGTCAAGTAGAAAACAACTGACCCACATTGGTTCAACAGGAAAGGAACTATGTACTAAAAAAGAAATAAGAAATAACAAGAGATGCATTTTATGAACAAGAACTGAAACTAAGTAAAGTGGCTGATACTGCGCAAACAGCCTACAGCCCCTTTTAATCCACAAGCATAAAAATTAATAAAAATTAATGAGCAAGTTGTCATCAATTAATTTTAAACTGTATATCTACAGCTATAGACAGTTTTAAACGATTTGCTCTCCATACAAAAATGTCAAAGCTATTTTATAATCAAAAGTTTTCTTAGACATAAAGATAGTTTTGGCTTCACACACTGTATGCTAAGTGAACACTGCCTGGTGGCCAGGCCCACATCATGGCATACTATGAGTATACCAGACTTCAAAAGATAACTGGTATGCCAGAAAAATACAGTAAAAGCTTGGCATTAATGTGCCCAATGTTCAATTATTGAATTTGAGTATTAATTTTTTATTATATTATTAAATTTCACAGTGGTTTATTGAATCAACAAATAAACTGAATCAAGTTTTCCAATAATAAATTCCCTGGCTTGTTATGCACCATGGGCCCCTTGGCCAGGCCAGGACAAACAACAGCACATACTCTTGAACAAAACTTCACAATACCTTCCAGTTAGATGCAAGGAAGATGACTTCTGCAAAAAATTGTTGGATACGACTTGACCTGTGTATTTCCTCAATTCCCTTGCTTCCTTTTCTGATGAGTGGATTTGTGGAGCCCCACAATAATGACACGAAGAAAAGCCAGAATGCATTACCTAAAAAAATATATCAAAAATTTGTACCACTGAGGCAAGTTGCAGAGTGCAAAGAGAGTAGTGTCTGATAGCCCGGGGCTAGTGGATTTTGCTATCAGGCTAGTGAATTCTGTTTTAACTCATACTGGGCCCATTGGCTTGTCTGATTCTGTCTCTGTCACTGCCATGTTTATGATGTGGTGTTTTGTATGAGATATCAAGCAGTTTCCTAAAGCAATCTTATCTCTCGATTTAATGAACCTTGAGTTAACAAAATCCGTGTTATAATGAGCACAATCCACAAGTGCAAACGTAAAATATTTACCTGGATATAACAAATAAATGTCAGCATGTGATAAAAGATGAATGCCAAACATACCAACAAGGATAAAACTTATGTGACTGTACAGTAGTTTTAAACAGTTGGCGTGTTCTTGAGTTTCTAGTGCCGTAGCTGTGACTAAAGCTTGGTACTGAAATGTTATTACAGTAATTTTTCAGATCCGGAAATGCTGGGTTTTGTAAATTAATTATTAACTATACCTCAATATAACAAACATTTTGATAGTTTTCCCGAAAATTCGTTAAATGGAGCAGTTCAATATAACAAGCCCTCAATTTAACGAACAAATTTCCCCAGTCCCTTGGCACTTCATTAAATTGAGGTTCCACTGTAATTTTACCCTCAGTAACTCCATCTCGATCCTCCCACTTACTTGAAGTAATTTTTGTTTCCCTTCAGATTATTTCTATATACATGTAAATTTACCCTTGATAACTTGAACCATGCTTTGAGTGCCTGACAAGTCAAAAAAAGTACACTGCAGTCCAAAACACTGCGGAAATTATTTTAACAACCATGTATTCGTTGTCTTCAAAAAAAGTCCTTCGATCATCCCAATCATGTGAAATCCAGAATACTCCCCTGGGATAGAGCCATGGTGCTTTTTATTGCAAAGTATGATAAAGTTTGTTTGTTTGCTTGTCTGTTTTGTTTTTGTTTTTTTTATGCACCCCCAGGGGATACCTGTATGAGAAAATAATGGCACCCCAACCTTAGTGAGACCAAAATCTGAAATTTAAAACACGGTTAAGTAAGGTGATGAACATCCCAGCCAACCCATACATATGGGAGCCCCACTGGGGTCTTGGTCAATGGACTAGTCACCCGTAACTTGAAACACACTAGACCAGAGCCACTTAGTGATTTAACTTCTTAGTTCTTCAACATACTAATTGATTAAACATAGCTCATCTATATATTTCATGACTATTGTCACAATGCATTTATCCATTTTATGCATTTTTGAATGAGTCAACAGTGATTTGCTATGTTTCAATTAATAAAAAGTACTTGAATTAACATTACTTTTGAAACTGCGCCTTTGGGCGGAGGATGGTTGAGTCCTGGCTGGGGGAAGTACTACCCTAAACGTGATACAGTATACAGCTATTTCGAGAAAGGTTGTCAGAAAAAAGTACACGTGACAATTCTGAAAGGTAATATGGGATATGATCAATACACTGTTCTTGACACTGTAGCTGTTAACGATACTTTTGATGCATTGCTTTAGCACTCGGAAACACTATACATACGTCTATGGCCTCTTGTGCCATTCTTTCAAATTTCTATGAGGAACAGTAAACTCAAAACCACCCAGAATACCTAACAGGTTAGTCACGCGAAATTTTCCGACCTTTCTCGTAATAGCTGTATAGGTATGTGTCACAACAAAGAGTATAGTGGTTTTCAAGCAACTTAGTCTGGGACAGAGAGTGCGGTCTAGAATTATTATTGTCTACGGTATCATTTTCCAGGAAACTGATCAATTGGTTGAGAAATTTTAGTCTAGACTGGGAAAACCGGAAATTGACATGAAAAAAAATGAGTCAGTTTAATAGTGCAAAGAAAGCGTTGACTTCAGTAATTTCTAAACAAATAGTGACTCTAGGATATCGAGAGATTTTAAGAGTTTACTCTAGTCTAGGATAGCAAAATTTGAACAAATCAGGAAAGTCTGGTATACAGCTCTAGGTTATAAAGGGTTCCAGAGTCTAGCGGTATATCCCTAACCAAACATTCCTCAAGTATTAGCTGAAGTATGTGTACATGTGCAGTGCAAAGACCTGCCAACTCTCATAATTCTGCTGTTAGTCTCACGATTTTCAACTTTTCTCACGGTCTCACGACAAGACTCCAATCTCACGGTTTTTGGGAAATGTCATTCTGAAATGAAATGTTGGGCGCAATCCATTCAACCAAAATTCCGACTGGTCTGACCGGGAAGAGTGGACCACCTCAAAAGCTGGACCAGTTTTGTTTAAACTTTTCCGGTTGGATTGAGTTTTGGACCGAAATTTCCGGAAATTTTGGTTGAATGGATCGTGCCCCTTAATTACCTTGTTGAAATTTCGTGGGGAATGCTAGCTAGTGCCGGTTTATTGATGGGACCCTGCCTAACATTTTAGCCATGAAGTTGGGTTATCCGGAAGAAACGACTTTTTGCTGAGCGTTATTCCCCTGTGATGACCTCAGTATTCTCTGTCCTCTATTTAGAGTCATCCAAGAAAAATCGGCATCTAACTTTTTTTGCAAGAAGGACCCCACTATTAAAGCAGGGTAATATTTAAACAAACAGTTAATTCCCCCAGCAGAAAAGGGTTCGTTTAATTCTGATCGGGAAAAATAGAATCTCTCTACTTGTAGAATTTCCGGAATTTTTTTTCTATGAGTCTCAAGATTTTCCTATCAGGGGTTGGCAGGTCTGCGTGCGCCATAACAATCATCGAATCATACTTACTAATGGGACTGCTCATCCTTGATGTGTTAGATCACTAGCCATAAAAGAGACGATTTTGTTACAGAATAGAAGAAAAAAAGTAAAACCTCAGTGGAAGGTCAACTTTACAATTCCAACTGTCCGCCATAGTCTGCAACCAAGAACAAGTCCGCCATGTTTGACGCTTTTCTCGTGCCCAGACCCTTGCGTTTGTGTTGGCTATTACTATATATTGTGTTGGCTATTACTACGATTACGATTATTTGGCTGAGACGAACCAAACTTAGTGAGTTTTAACTCACTAATTTCATGAGCCAGCTTAAAAGTCTCGCGTTTCTTGTTTGCTCTTAGAACTTAAAAGTTCATGAAAGTTCGACATCTGGCTCAGTTAAGTTCGTCTGAATGAGTTTAGATCGTCCACTGACGTTCTCTGCGTCTACTTCAGATGAATATTAGAACGTCTGAAGATCGTCTCTGGGACAACCGTCGATCTCCAAACGAACTAAACTAATAGATTAAAAATTTGTTAGCATGGTAATGTATATTTAGCCTCGTTCGTGGCAAAATTTATTGAAATTGCTTTTTGGTCTGATTCAGTTGAATCGGCCATTTTACAGTTATGGATGGAAGGGGGGCTGGAGTTGTCCTTGTATTTATACAAACCTTCTTGCTTTGTTATGTAAATGAAGTTATTCTTATGCTAACTAATATTTTTCAAGGACAATTTCCATAACAAAGCAAAGGAGGTTTGTATCAAAACAAGGTCAACCTCAGCCTCACTTTCACTCGAAGGCCAGGGTACTAAGTCCACAACTGTAAAATGGTCTATTGTCCTGGTAACATGTGAAAGTACCGCCAAAGAATTTTCAAGTGAATGGTCATTTTACGGGAACATTTTTGCTCACTCCTAAAATTCTGAAACTTGTTTTCTTTTAAACAAATGCGCTGTTTGTAAACGGGGAACGGGGAACGAGCGCGGGCTCGTTTCGCGAACAGCGTCTGCTGATTGAGCCAAATTCTGTCTGTCGAAAGATTCCAGTTAAGGTGTCACGTCATAGCTTTTGTTTTGATTCTGGTTGAATTCCTTCAGTGACCTTTTTCTCGGTATTTTATGCTCAGTACAAGTCTGGCAGTTTGTTACGTTAATGAGACGAAAATATTTAATTGATTGTCCTGGAGTTGTTTATCCGAGTGGAGATTCGGAGACCGATGGCGTGGTGAGTCTTTCGTATAATTGCTTTGTCTTAACAGTGCTTTTAAGAAACCACGACGTCAACGGGAAAGAAAGCAAAAATAGGATTTAATAAGTACAACAACAATGCATATCAAACTATTTTCGGCTCTTCCCCCACTAAACGACTACGAGGTGAAATTTCCTCGTTGGCAATTCATGATTATTTAAATTTTTTAAATATAAATGCGCTTCTTCAGTATTCTGTTCTGAGAAAATTTGTCTCTTCCCTGAATTTGATAAATCAAAGCGAGAGGGAGTGGACCAATTACGAAAAAGTTTTAAAAACCGAAGACCGCATTTTTGCTGCCTTCTCCTGCGTAGTTGCTTAAACCCCTAGATATTGACTCATGGCGTTTTTTCCCTTTGAAAGTTTCGTTGCCGCATGAGAGTTTCTTACCAGGGAAACATATTTTTCGTTCGTAAAGAGCAATGCTCACTTACGATTAAGCCCTGCCATAAGTCTCAACTTATATCGAATTGACCTTGTCTTGGTTTTGTTCTTGTATCTATCTGATTGGCTCAACTGAATTAATTCGAAATTGAAGACGATAATTTGCCCCAAATTCTGTTACCTGAACTTGTCAGATCAACTAAAAAGAACCTTTTATTCAAAATGACTTAGTTCTCTCTTTTGAAATACCAAGAAAGGGAAGCACACGTCATCCCGCAGATGAAAACACGAAAAAATTCCAACTGTCACTGAAGCACGCGCATGGTAGCCATGCGGCACGCGCTATTCCTTACTCTCCGGAACAGTATGTTTTTCAGAATTGGTGCTTTTTTTGCGAGATTTTATTCAGGATTTCACTTTTCATATGATACCAGAGTAATGTCAAACGTTGTAGTTTAACAAGACGGTTAATTTGTTTGCATACTGGGAAGGATTTATGCGCGTGCTTCCATTCAAAGCAATCGTGGAGTCTTTCTGACGCCATTTCGAATGAAGTGACACAACAAAGGAAAACAAGTTCATCCATTTCAGAAAGAGATCCAAAACATGGCGTACGATAGGTCGGAGTGGGAATTGAGTGAATTTGGTAATCTTATCGAAACAGAAAATGAGAAATACGGAGAAATTGTACAGATTGCAGAGCGAAGGCGCACAGCAGAAAAATATGTCAAAATCAGAAAAATTCGTCAAGAAATGACATGGGGCGTTCGAGTCACCAAGACGCTTTATATCTGCTATTGTGGTCGCTACGTCGCTTACAAGGAATCTATCCTGGCAGAGTTGGTGCCACCTTTTCAATTCTATCTACGAGATATAGAGTTTTATACCACATACACGGGCACTCCCTTTCGTCTCCCTGATGGTTACAAATTTAAATTCTATGAGAATGCGGTAGAGTGCTGGCATCACAATGCCATTCTTTCCAACAAGAAGCAGCTGAAGATTCTTGTGAGGTACAACTTTGACAAATTTGTCAGAGCGCTTGAGACAATCGGCGAACCCACAGCGGCGAAAATACAGTATGACTACGACACCTGCGTGTCCAGTATTTCCTCATTCAGCGAAAGTGAAGATGAAGAAAGCGAGGCAGATGACGAAGATGATCGCAGTGAGGGAGAAGAACAAGACCATTCTATCAATAAGATCTTCCCATTCAGTTTCAGTGGTGATGAAGAAAACGAATCCGATGACGAAGATGATCGCGGTGAGGGAGAAGAACAAGACCATTCTATCAATAAGATCTTCCCATTCAGTTTCAGTGGTGATGAAGAAAACGAATCCGATGACGAAGATGATCGCGGTGAGGGAGAAGAACAAGACCATTCTATCAATAAGATCTTCCCATTCAGTTTCAGTGGTGATGAAGAAAGCGAATCCGATTCGAAATCAGATTGCAGTGAATCAGATGAAGAAGATGAGGACAGTGAGGGAGAAAAACAAGACCATTCTATGGATGAGATCTCTTTATTGAGTGAAAGTGATTATGAAGAAAGTGAATCCGATTCGAAATCAGATTGCAGTGATGAAAGCACATCGAAAGCTGAATTAGATCACGAGGATGAGACTGATGAGGAAGAAGAACATGACCAGTCTGATGATGATTTACCGATGATCACCCCATATAGCGAAAGTGAAAATGGAGAAAGCGAATCTTATTATGGGTCAGATGAGCAGAGTGAGGAAGAAGAACAAAACCATCATTCCGATGAGATCACCGAGGACGAAGAGGAAATGAACTTTGCGAAAGAGGAAGATAATGATAGGAAATTTGATTCAGAGGATGTTCCTAAGTTGCTGTTGCTTCATTGTAGAGAAGAGGTCGGTCAAAAATGTGATCCAGAAGAATCTGATTTGGGTATTCTGTTCGGTGTGGAAGAGCACAATCACAGTTTGGATTTAGAGAAAGTGGGTAGCTTAAGTTCGCTGGTGGAAAAGGTGGAGCAAGATGATGTATTGGATTCAGAAGATGTAAGCAATAAAGATCAGTTCAATGAAATAGAAGTGCAAGGACCTTTCAATCAACAACAACAGCAACAACAACAACAACACTGCAGCGAGCACATGGTCGAACAACGACCCATCAAGAACACGAAAAAGAGAAAGAACATTCTCTTGGGATGGGTATGTTCAAAAATTCTCAAAGTTTTTGTCAAGAGCAAAGTTCTTTTATAGTTCTATAGTTTTGTTGTATTTATCCTTCTTTATTTTGCTTTGAAATATCCCTCTCTAACTACTAGTATCGATCTCTTTATCAGCCTTAAGCATCTGTGGGATAATCGTTTTTTTTTTCTCTTTTATGGATTTCTGATAGACAAATCTTTTATTCTATTATTATCAATTCTAGATCGGTTCTGTTTAACCCTTATTACTTTCCATTTCAATTATCCCTTTCTTGCATCCATATTTAATCTTAAAATCCGGCGGTCTTTTAAACATTTTTTTGGTTTTCTTTAAATTTACGTCCTTTTATTTGATAACACTAGTGGTTATAGGATAACTTGTAGTATCCGTTCTATGTTTTTTATCGTCAATATATTCCTTTCCTTTCATTTTTTTCTTATGATATAAACGTTTTAGACATATTATTTAGGGGTTAACCATTTGACTATTGAAGGGGGGGCTGGGGGAGGGGTATCGGTGATTTGGTTTGGGCAAGAATGTTTTTCCCATCATATATCGGTGTATGATTAATTACCCCAGCATTATAGGCCATGAGAACAAGATCAATGACATCTAACGGGTCGCTTCTACAGAATTGCATTCTAAGTGATTGAGAACTGGAGCGCGTTTCATAAAAGTAAAATTGAAATCTGGAAATAAAAGCCATTGAGATTGATTTATTTTTAGTTAAGCCTGGCTCGACATAATCGTCATGGTCTCGATCGCCCGCGTCTTGTCAGAATATGTTCAGACAGCCGAGCTGGTCACATGGGACGGAACGGAACACTTCTGTTGCGACGCGGGACGTTGGATCCGGACGATTGGGGCCATCTCAGTCAGCACGGCTTAATCAAAACTGAAGTATGTATACAGTATATAATTATAGGCTGGTTCCGTATAACGGGTCGGGTTTGTCTTGATGGACCTCTGAAAATCAAAGCAATCAAGACAATCTCTGCATGATGATTATGTAGAATCCAGCTTATAACTTCAAATATAAAGCTGTTGGTTATTTGAGTATTTGACGGTCAAAAACCAAGACCAACCATGCAACCGACAATGCAAACAGAACTCGAAGTGCGGAAGAAGCAAATCAAGTGTTGGTTTCGGTTTAACTTCTGTCTTTTTTCTTATAATTTTCTCAGAGCTAACTTTTAATTGCCGTTCATTGTTACAATCCTTATTACAGTTACTACAGTTCCTATTTATATTTGTTTCGAAAGAATTTTACGCTGTCCTTTCTTTTTTTGCGATATTCTGATTTAGAAAGGGATATATCTTTTTTGAAAGTATATCCTTAAAAGGGGGAAAAATGCAAATCTTTTTTTTTTCATTAATGCAATTTTTACTACAATATTTCATCAGAAAATTTGAATGTAATTTCTTTTGCAATTCAAGTTATAAGGTAAATAATCTAACAATCTTCTATAATAATCTATATAGAACTGAAAAATTAATTTGAAGGTACTGTTCTGATGCAAGAAAGGGATTGATACAACTTTCATTTTAAATCTACTCGAAAAAACTAGCAGGCAGTAATATTTTGTGGTATATTTCCACGAAAGAGAGGGATTACAAGCTTTCTAATAATTTCTTTAAAAATCTTATCTGTATCGTTATTTTGTGATATTCAGTGTTAGAGAGGGATCAAAATAATTGTGCCAAAATGCACTTTTATTAAGATTTGCTGAGATGTATAAATTGTTATTTCGTCGTCTTTGTGAAGGAGGGATAAATTTATATGACTATTATTGTAACATCAGTAAAAGTTCTACACAACAATTGTTAATTTTCAAAGACCATATACTTTCATCTACTGTTATTTTGTAAGTTTTCGATGCAAAGAAGGGACAAATATGAGACTTAAAATTATTGTTTTGTTGTGTAAGAATCGTACTTTAAAAAAAGTTGACGGTCTTTTTCAGAATGGATATTTATTGGGATAAACGTTTTTGTGTAGTTGTATTTAGAAAATAGTATTAATAATAAAGAATGGAATGGTAATATATAAAAACGTGTGTTTATATTACTTCGTCTCAAAATATTAGATCTCAGGAAAAATCTTTGCTTTTGGAAAACAGTTCATCTTTAAAGGCAAGCTCATCTTCAGGCAAGTGGAATATAGAATTGTAGAAAATTCTCAATTGTACCAAAGTCCTCCATCTACGTTTCGACCATCTTGAGTTGTTTACCATTTACATGTGTAATTAAACTAGTTTTAGATTATAGTTTGGGCAAATGATAAGAGAAATTCAGCACCGGTAAATTTTATGGGTTCCTGATTTTATTCTGGAATCGTGTCTACCAATTGCCGGTAATCCGCGAGCGAAAGGCTGAAACTGGTATTTTAAAAATGGTTTAACAAATAAAACGCTGATTTCTGTTTGGAACATTCCGATTGGAAAAAACAGGACTACTTTTCAGATGGTCTGTTGCTCCCGTACATTTTTCACCGGAAAGACACGAAAAGCAGTGTCCTATTCACTTTTCTACCGGATTTTTCTTAAACTTTTTGTAAATGGCAAACAACCTTGACCAGTGAAACCGAGTGGGACGGGAGGAAAAAATTTTGGATAATAGAATAGAAATTTGTGGTTAACTCGAGCGCAGAGATCTCCTTCCTCGCCCCCTTGTTTCCTGGCTTCACGCGGACAAACGAGGTCCGGTCTTTTGCAGCGTGTTGCAATATAGATGTTCTGTACGTGCAAGCCGGCTTTGGTCAGACAGGATCAAAACCAGTCAGTAAGAAGTGTATTCACCTGTGGAAGTGGAGCTGAAGCGTTTGATTTACGTCCCGACGGAAATTTATAAGCAGCAGTGTACGGTACTCGACCCAACCCTCCCTAAGGAACGTCCAGAGGGCTGACACGTAAAGCCTACTGCTCAACTGTGAATCTGCGCAGCACAGATAAGACTCAAAGGCAGATCGGGATAGGAAAGATATGGCGAAAGAATGAAATTTTACCAAAAACACTTACAATTGTTCTAGTTAAATTAGAACGATAACACAAAAAGATGCATCGATTGCCATACGAAGCACACGTGATTCTTGATTTAATTCTGGATTCTTTTAATTCCATGATCCTCCCCCTCTCCAAGTGTCTGTTTTTTTCTCTTACGCGGTGCACATTATTTCTTGAGAACGTACTGTATCTGCGGTGTCATGTCTCCCATCCTACCCATGATGCCATGCGCCCTATTGTTCCCGCAGTAGTACTGCCTGTAGGCTGCAAATACACTCGCCTCTCATCAATTCCCACTGCCGGGCGTTTAAGCTCGGTTTTTTCCAAATGACAGTTAGTGCCGAGAGGCGACTGTTTGCGCAGCTATGCTATGGTGATAGAACAGTGCAGACGCCAATAGCCCCAGCTTTTCTCCCAACGAGATAAGAAAGGACCACTTGACCAAAAGAAACGCCAAGCTCTGAGAAACAGAATAGCCTATGTTCACGACCAAATCTTATATATTTTTTTTGCGCTTTAAAGCAGAAGTAACACAAAGTTTATTTGATCGAATCGTCAAAATACGCGATAAAAACTATAACACAAGAAAATGTTGAATTATGGTTATCAAACTACTTCAGAATCAGGGAAATGGAACAGTTTGAAAGCTGCGCTGACGGACGCAAAAGCTAGCAGCACCAAGGGATACTAATCCTATACTGGCTGAGGAATGTCACAGTATTTTTTACTGATATAAACTAGACTCTACATTATTACACTCAAATTAACAACTTGCTTTGGCTGTCTTCATAAAACCTACCTATTTGTCTAATGACATTTGAAACAGTTTACCTATTGAAAAGCTAACTAGAAGGAACCGTTCTTGGGCGATAAAAGTAAATATCAAAATCTTCCAACAATGTTTAAAATAATAAATTAATAAACATCCGATATTCCATATTTGTTTTTTCATACATAAATTTAAAAAACATGAGGAGGCCCTTAAGTTTATCTTCCGTGTGGTTTGGGTTCCCAGACTTTCCCCTGCAGAAAGGAGAGAGCCTGGAAAAGAGTTTGCCCAAAATACTTTCTTTTATGCCTGTGTTTCAAGAAAACCTCAGAACTAGGTGGTCAGTCCATCCGAAATTTAATAGATAGCTTAAAACCTAAACTAGCTAACTTAACTAAAATGAGCTGAGTTTTAGAGCAAGTGAAACAAATACAACAAGAACAAGTGAAAGAAATAATAACAACAATTAATTGCAATAATAATATCATCTATGGATTAAATATCTCCGTTTTAAAAATAATTAAATACATTAAGTGATCTCTAATATATTCTTAAGCAAAATAACAGTGTCTTTCATAACTCTTCAAAAAACTGTATTCTAGCAGTGGATGTCCCCGTCTGAATCTGAAATCAATAACAATAATCAGACGATGAATTAGAACATGTAGCGCAAATGTTGTTGTTGGAAACCATGGAGACGCCTGAACCTCGCATTACAGGCTATTTTTGAGAATGAAATATCCGATTTATCGGCGCCGGGACATGTGTAAAGTCAAGATGAGGAGAAATGTGCTTTTTGACGGTTAACAGGAATACAGGATAAGTAGGACGATTGTAGAAACACGTTTTTTATTATGCTAAAATTTCGTTGAATTGAATTTTTTCAGGTAGAAAATAAAGTTTTCTCAAATTTACGGCAGTCTCAAAACAAAGACCGAGCTGGTTGAAAAAGTTGATCAACCAAACCAACCAAAAACGGTTTTTTCCCAATAGAACACGATTATTTATAGTTTCCAACCCAGGCCTAATAGCCGTGTGCTTGCTACAGCGGGCTCGGTTATGACCATCGGTTTATCAAAAAAACGATGCTCACACTCGAAAAAAACAGTTTGACGAGAGAAAACAAGATTGACTAGTCCAGAAGTTCGGGCTGTGGTGACCTCAGAGGTTTGACGTGATTCAGACAGAACCTCCTTTTGTCCTCCTCGATCAAAAAGACAAAAGGAGGCTCTGCTCGCAGGTAAGTAGGGACTTTAAGATCCAACGACGCGACGGCAACGAGAACGTCGCTTAAAAGTGAATTTGCGTTCCTTCAGTCTTAATAGCGATTATTCCTACCCACTTACTTTGTCAAATGTAGGCGAACCCTCTGAAGCTAAATTTGAGCGACCATAGCCAAGCTCAGAAGGAGAAATAAAATTTCGTCGTTGCTTGTTTACGTCCTCCATAAAACGCAAAATTTTAATAGGCATTTTCACGTCGTAGTCTTGCAAAAACAGGAAAGAAATGTACAAAAAAGCGTGATACACGTGCGAAGTTGTTGTTTTGCTTATTAAACCAATTGTTTTTTTGACATTCTCGTTGCCGTCCGCGTCTTTGGATCTTAAAGTCCCAAGTATGTTGTAAGCGACCACTTTAAACATGGTCTTATCTCTAAGTTGATTGTCGCTATATATACTACGCTGTTCAGAGTAAACAAACAATTTTTAGTGACAAAGAACTACACATATCGTAACTTAGAAAGTGCATCCAACTTAAGTTCTGCAAAAAGGGGATGTGTGAGTCCGGACCCCTTATCGGAAGAGACCCCCGATTTACGATAAATCATTAATTTTGTAAAAACAGGTAAATAAGCAGAAATAGGTTCTACGTTTCAGTGTCCGGCCTTTTTGGTGAGATAGAATCGTACTTCCAATATATATGCGTTATTGACCAAGCGTGAGGTCACGATGGCTGGATATGGTCAGTAAAAACGCGAAAAAGAACGAGAACAATATTCAGTCATCTTGAAGGAGCAAACGTTGTCAATAAAGGATTTATTACGTGGCCAAAAACAGAACTTTTAATTGCGGGGCCAACGTGGGAAATCCCCAGCGGGCAAGGTACGCTCGGGTAGCCAATCAGAATGCAGGAATTGCCCGTAGATTGAGCCATGTAATAACATTTCTTATTATCCTCAAATAAACGCCGTATTCTTCTGATTAGGTGCGGCGTTTATTCGAGGGCGGCGTTAATTACTTCCACCTGCGGCGTTTATTCGAGGGCGGTGTTCAACCAAGTGAAAACAGAAAGGCAAAATTTGTGAATGTACGACTACTAAAGAACTTGTTATCAGCAAAAAGCAAAACGAGAAAACGAAAAATAACATTAGGTGCCTTATCTTGATGATTCGACTCGGACTTGGATCGTTTAACTGGAAAGCCCGGAAATAAATATTGCAAACAAATTCATTACTCACTTTCTGGAGCGTAGAGTACTTATTTTCTCCGAGTCGTAAATTTTCATCATGAATGTAATCCCAGCGCGTCTGTCTATCATCAATCTTCAGTCCCTAAAAATGAAATAAAGAAGAGCAAATGGATAAAATTCAAATCAAAAGTGGAGGAAGAGAAACGACGACCGGAAATACGTCTGCGGTTCGCAGGCTATAGGGTGACCCTTCATCCCGTCCTCTACAAAGAAGTGACACAGGCTTCAAACACTACAGAATTCCGGCAAGAATCCCAATATCAAACACTGTATGAGCAATCAGAAGATTGTGTGACCAGCTAGTCACTTTATAACGATATGTGTGTGATAAAATCCCAAACGTGAGAAGGCCTTCTGGCGAATAAGTGAGAACTACAGGAGAAACTGCCTCGATCAATAAATTCATTTGGAAATAAATACAGTACGAGCGATCAGGAAATAGTGCATGAGGTCAGCTGCTCACTATCTTTTGCTCACTTTATAACGAATTCTGTCTGACTAAATCCCAGACCGGCAAGAAAACCCATGGGCGAATAACTGAGAACTACAAGAAAAAGTCCCAATCAATAAAGAAGGAGCTTTTGGGTACTTCTCTAAATGAAACAATTTCGCTTCCATAATGAATAGTTAAATTTATCACTATCAGCTATTAATGTTACATGTTTCATGTAAGCATGCAAAGGAAAAACGCAGCCGCGAGAAACGTCAGCATTTTGGAAAGTTGTGAGTATTACATTTAAACAAAACTAATACGGAAAACTGTCAAAGCAGTTTTTACCTCCATCTGCGACTTGAGGTCTCTCAGCTGCTGCTGAATATTCCTGTTTCTGTTGAAAGAAAGCGTTATATAAATAATACATAATTATTATTCCTGCAGGCAGTGTCCCAGCCGAGCACCGCATAAGACAAAAGAGACTTTACTGTACAGCAGTTTTCGTTTTTACCTTTCCCTCTCATATTCTCTGGACAGTTGATTAACCTCGCCATCTGTTAACTGGTCAACACTTCGGTCGATATCGGCAATTATTTCCCTTGGATCGTGGTACCTCTAGAGAACAAATAGACAACGAGAACTTTAGTTACTACTGTTAGTTGAAGTAATTTTATTATAAAAAATTGCAGTACCACCTCCTGTTTTGCATCCCGTGTTTTTGTGTTACAGAAGTACTAATTTACCTCCTCGAGAACATTTTTAAGTATAAATAGGACACATACGACCACACTGAAGCCATGAGAAACGAACTAATAGAGCAGAATGCCGTGCCAATTTTGTTTCTTTTACTCACAGTCAAAGACTAAAGATCTTCAAGGTACAGAACTAAGCAGCCTACTCTACGGAGTATAGATTAAACCGAGAGTTTAAAAACTGATTTAATAAGTGAAGATCGAGGGTGGAGGTGACTTGGATATATGTTGTTTCCAGCATTAAAGTCTGTGGGCCTACTCGTCAACAGTGGATACAACATATATCCAAACCACCGTCCAATCCAGTAAATTAATATCCAGTGGATAAGTGGTACTTAGGAAAACCGAAAGTGTCCAGTGGATAGAAACTTGATAGCACTATTCATCTTTGGACAACAAGAGACAGGAATATTGCTCATCCTAAAGCAGCCTAAGAGTTAAGTCAAGAACTTTAGGGCTAAAATTACAGCAATCTACTTCCGTTGCTTTACTAATTACGTCACATCAACCCGGTCATAGGACCATACAAAGAAGCTTTCAGAAAGTAATGTACCAGTTACTTGCTTCTCTAGAAGAGAGGAAGAGTTACTGACTTTAAGCTGGAGATTTTGAGGATCGTTAAAGAAACCTATTTCAGCCGAACAGTTAACTTTCAACATTGTTGATCATAACAGTGTGCAAGTTTTTAAGTGAAATATTGAAAAAGGAACGATATTAACCGCTTCTAGAAGAATTGACAAATGCCCCACCCCTGGGCAGAGGTTTTCTGACAGATTCCCCACCGCGGGAACCGACAAGGTGACGGACGTCTGACGGATGCCCGGTGGGATAGGCACGCCTGGAATTGACTGAGCCTTATATTTTTTTATAATTTTTTGATAACTACATAGTTTCAATAATTTTACATAATTGCCACTTGTTTAGGCATTTGTGAGTTTTTTTTAGCTGTTTTAAGTTTTATTTATTGTGAGTCTTAGGTAACCCTTCAGTGAGGGAACCTGTTTCCTGTTTTGGGTTTCCATTCTTTCAATACTTACAGTCCACTGTATTGGCAAACTATAAAAGGAGGAATGCCACGAGTCTCTAAAGCGCCTGCGCTCTGCTTGGGAGGTCAAAGGATCGATTCGTGAGGGGAATTAAAAGAAATGCACCTCTCTTACAGGAGCTATGATTGGCTAATGTTGCCATTATGTACAATTAGACATCTAGTTGAACAATCCCAGAAATCCAAGGTCATAAGGTCAGTGCCCAGTCTCTGTTAAGTTTCAGACGAGGCAAGTTTTACTTACAGAGAATAGATCTGGGGAAGACGTAAATTCCAGTAGCTTTTGCTTTGCTAGCCTCTCCGCCTGACGTGATTTCATCAAATCTTCTCTTACCAGTAAAGATTCCCTTGCTCTAAGATGTAGAAAAATTCAGATAACATCATTTTATATCACTTGTGATGTACAGCCTTAATAGTCACCTCGCTTAGCGGAATGACTGTTTTGTTCAACAATTTTCATCTTCTGCCAACCGTTTCAAAAAGGCTCCAACACACCACAACAAAATAGCCGCGTGATAAGGTAGAAAGCCAAATTAACGTTCTGGGCCCAGCTGTTAAAAAGGTGGATAACGCTATCCAGTGGATAAATCTCTATCCAGTGGTTTAATTCCTAATACTTATCCGCTGGATAGTGATTTATCCGATGGATAGCGGTATCCAACGTTTGAACAACCGGGGCCTGATTCAGGAATTGACTATTTTCATAATCACTTTAACTAAATACTGAACTGCTTCAGCCACTCAATGATTTTGCGATGGGATGTTGTATGTTCCAAACGTCGCGAACATTTTTTTTTTACCTTGCTTCGGCCTCTTGCATGACTCTCCTTAATCTTTCTTCTGCTGCTTCACGAGCTCTTCTTTCCATAGCTACTCGCTCGTCTCCTGACTGTAAAAAAACCGAGTAAACAAACACAGTATTGGTCAAGGAATAATAATTTACAATGATAAGCTCCGCTTCCCCTGGTGTTCGACATGTTTGTGTTGCCTGTTTCTTGTCAAGAATGTTCATGCTTGGGTGGTGGTCTCGATGTATCTTACACTCCCCCAATCCCCCCGTAAAATATACTTGTATGTGTTGTAGTTTTTTTATTTTTTTCCTTTGTTTCAAATTCATCAGCATACACTACCATACCCAAAAACGATGGAAAAACAAAAATTAACTGAGATAAAAAATTAAGTACAACATATGCGTGCATACCTTGCTGACGTTCATTCGGAGTCTTTTAATTTCTTCCTCTGCATCAGAGGCTTTTTTCCCCAGCAAAGCTGCTTCTTCTTCAGCCACTCTGGCCTTCTCGGCCAACAATTCACCCATCTCTTCAGATTTAATCTAGAAAAGACAACATAAAGTTATTCTTAGTTAATATGTCCAAGTAAAGTGTTTTATTCTATAAAACCGAAACTGATGTAACTACTGCCGAGATACCGCAAAAAAAGTTCTTCGAAACCTCAACATTACTAAAACCTCATGTCCTATTTTAGAGTATGCACCAAGGTATTATACAGTTTGGTTAGTTGGGCAGGCATTCATTTGCTTAACCCCTAAGGCCCAAATATCTACATACAAATTCTTCAGCCTGATCTCCATACATTTGCTTAAAGAGCTAGTTAAGAGAATTTGATAAAGGATCAAAGCATTTTTTCTTTGGTGATCATTATATCAATTCTCACAACCGTTTCTCTTAATGGTGTATTGATTCTGTTAGGAGAAAATTGATGTTGGTCACTCTTGGGAAATTTATTTACCAATGCTTCCTTGGCTCTACTGGCTTCTTCCTGGTATTCTATCATTCTTCTTTCAAGCTCCTCCTTTTGTTGAGCTATTTCCTCACGTGCTTGCTGTTCTTTCAACAGCTTATCCCTTTCGATCTACAACAAACAATTTTAAAATGAATACCAAAAAGTAGGGCAAATATGTACGTTGTTTACTGTTACAAGTATTTTGAGAGTTATTTTAAGTGTATATGGATGTCGTTGTACATTAGTTGTATAAATTATGTGATGCTGGATGCAAAAGTTAAAAGATATATAGTAATTGAATTAATTATTATATCAAGTGCCTTTATACTTTTAAATTTTCTAAGACTTTCATAAAAACCATTTTTCTGTCAGCTTATGAAAACACCACTTTTTCCAGGGATCCCATTCATAAAAATAAAATCAAGATTGGCTGTTTTTTTGTTTACTTTACTCTTCTGCAAACACTCATCAGCCATGGGTGCTAAAGAGTTTAGAAAATTTGGCTACAGCTCACATAAAGTTGGAATAAGTTCTCACAAACTTCTCTTGCTTAAATGCTTGAAAACTGAATAAACAGAAATCTTTTGACTTCACCTGCCGTCTCATTTTCTCTTCTCTGGCTAAAGATCTCATCTGTTGCATTTCCATAGTATCTGGTTTTCTCCTCCGTGTGAAAAGTTCATGGTTACCAATACACAAATCAAGAATCTGTTAAGGAAAAAAAAAATTAAAGGAAAGTATGAAGCTAAAATTATTATCATTTCATGGCATTTTAGTATGTGTCACACAACCAGATTATACATTCAACAAAATACTGAAAAAACAGTTATTTTGCTTGCATACGCACCACTTTGTTGACTCTAAGTTTTGCTGCATGAAATATAAAATCTGGGGATGATTTTTCTGCTGGTTTGATCTGAAACTAAGAAAAGAAGCCATGTGTAGTAATTAGTGTATATTATTTGACTTCATTGAAAAAATGGGTGTGTACGGCTCAAGAGGACTTTGTTACTGTGTAGTGTTATAGCCAGGTTGCAGATAATAAAACCAATCAGGCATCAGGGATGAGAAAATTAGACTCTGTAGGGATTTCATTAACATTTCAAGTTTCAGGAGTAAAATTCAAGACTGATAAATTTTATCATGGAGTCGCATTCACCATTTGCACTAAAACAGTTACAGTTATGCCAAAAAAAGTCCACTAAAGGCTGAGACTGGTATCAAAGATTGCTTTGAAGAAATGGAACACAAATGTCTGTTTGGACATTCCCACCGGTAAAACAAGACTAACTTTTCCATTGCTACGGAAAATTTTCCACTGAAATGACCTGAAAATTCGTGTTCCGTTTACATTCCAATCAGATTTTCTGGAAACTTTTTGTAAATGATAAACAACCAAAGTTCTTTTGGTGCTATTTTCCTTGTGTCTCTAATGAAGGTAGCCAGAGGTCATGCTCATAGTAGCCATGGGAAATCCCCAGCCCCAGCCCTAGCCCTAAGTTACAGCCCTGAAACTGCTAGCAACAATTATAACAACAATTATTACTTTGCAGTAGTGGCTTCCTCACATGATTGGTAACAACACAATAAACATTTGATAGTGAAAATTGGATTATTATGGACACTCACCCGTTTATCGTGAAAAGAAATATTCTTTGTCTCATTCCAAGGAAAGGAGATTTTTGGATTAAGTTTGTTGTCTTTCTCATATATGTTTAAACCATGGGCATCAATCCCAAGCCACAAATCTGTTCCTTTTCTGTTCTGCAAAATGACAAGGGAAACCACTAAGTGTTAAAGAAAACATTTCCTTCAGTCATTTGACCTCAACTGTTCTAAAATTATTTCTGCAATTGTTGATGAAATCTGTTTTGAATGGCTTATCTAGCCTATTCACTTGCCATTCAGTTGTTTGAACAGATACAGTAAGAAACATTTTTGTGTATGAGGTCACTGTCAACTTTGCTGTGCCAAAGTCAAGTTGTACAACAAACTTTCAAATTACAAAATAACAGGAAAACAGTGTAAAGTGATATCAGTTATAATGTAATGATATGCAAAGAGAGGACAACAATACAATCAATAATAGGCACTGAGGTAAACATGCATCAATTCAAATGTTTATTAAACACAGTGGTGGATCCAGGAGAGGGGCCCAAGCCCAAGCCCTCATTGTTTTTCAACCAAAATGATGGCCCAAGAAAAAAAAAATTATTATTATGAGACCCCTTTCCCTGAACACAAGGTGAGGACGAGCAGCACCCCCATTTCCTCAAGGTCTGGATTCACCACTGAACAATTTAACATTTGTTTGTGATGCGAAATGTTTGATGCTGAAAGCCATTTAAATGCAATGTTAAGAGAGGTGGCTAATCAGAAAAACAAGCTCTTCAAACACGATGCTAGAAGAAAATGTTTGATAATTTAGCCAGGACTTTAAGGCCTATTTAAACTTTTCAGTACAAATAGTAGTAACTATATGTTGGGGCCCATAAATAAAGCAACTGGTCTTAACTAAAGAACCCTATCAGAAGGACTGACTGTTCTTAGCAGTCACAGTACCTTGATTTCAAAGTAGCTCACTCCATACATCTCTAAATCTTGTGCTATTTTCAAGTACTCCATTTCTGCTTCATCTCTGGTGTAAATGAAATGATAGTTAAAAAAGTTAATCGAGTTAACAATTACCAAATCAAAACAAATTTGCTTAAAGTGAGAGTCCACTGACCAGAATTGAAACACAAATGGGCAATATTAATTGCAGAGCATAACTTTCTGGGTAAGGCACCCCAGTTCCGTGATGACAATTATGTTGACTCCAGGAATTATAAACAGAGGCAAGTAAAGGAAAAAAACATAGAACAGTGAAACCTTCATGTGGAACCATGTCTCATATGGAATCAACTATCATAATAAAAATCACCACCTCCCATAGAGTGATGCCACCAGATCTTGGCATTTTGGGTAGTTTGTCGTGCAAGGGTTGACCACCACTTATTTTATTCTTCATTACTTTTCAACACCAAAAAAGCTCTGCCTAAGCTGCTGTTTGACTTTTGGCTAATGCCCCTTTTTGTCTTTTGTGATCAAGATCAAAATAAATGACCAATTGCATTGCACTAAGATCAACTCCAAGAGTTGCTAGTGCCCCTGGCACTATCAAAAGAACTCAACCATATGAGACACATGAAACCCAATTAATCAAGATGACCATTTTCTGTACTAACAGCAGAGAAAGAAAAACAGTTACACCTTCTCATTCCTTTGTGTTCAGCATACCATGAGGTAATTCTCTCTTCCCACATGTCTGATGTCATCTGGTACTGGTCAATAACCTGAAGTATAAATTAATCGTTAAACAAATTTTCTTTACTGAAAGCACAACTGCTACAATAACTGTGCTCATCAGGTGTTGCTGTACATGTAATCTTTAAGTGCTTAATTTGTGACAAAAATACAGTCAAACCTCTTTAATACGGACATCAAAGGGACAGAACCAAGCTGTCCGCTTTACAGAGGTGTCCGTATTATAGAGGTAGGGAATGTATGATTTTTGGCATTTCTGGGACCAAACAAACTGTCCGCAATAGAGAGGTGTCTGTATTATAGAGGTGTCTGTAAGGAGAGATTAGACTGTACCTGACATCAAACCATGCATTTGATCCTAGAAATTTTGGTCAAAATAATATATTGTCTGAGCCAAAACACTAAAAAGGTGGAGCTGTTTTCTGGTTACTTCCTGGCCAAAAGAACCACAAGTGAAAAAACTATTAGAAAACTATTCTGGCTTAAGTCTGTTCCTGGTGCTAAACTGCAGCTTCTGAACTTTGGGGGAAAAGGGGTAAACTTTCAAGATGTTTGGTTTGAAATGAGACACTGCCTCCTCTATTTTTACGTTTTGCTTCTTCTCCTTCCCACTTTTTTTCACTTTTCTACCCTTTTTGTTAGTTATTTTTGCTGAGCATTTACCAGGCTTCATTTCAGAGGGAAAAGTTTCCCTGAAGATCATGAAATAACCTTCAAGGAAGTATCCCATAGATGGGTGGTTGGACAAAATATTCATCATAGCAGTTTTCTTGTCTTTCTCGCCTGTTTCTCTATTTCTGAATCATACTGATGCGGATATGGTTTAAAAGATCTCTTTGCCTTGCACAAGTTAGAAAATATTTTGACACATGCTAGACAAATCAAAATTTTGCCTCGTGTCAACATATTCCATAAAACAAGAAACTAGATATAAACAAAAAAGTGTGATGCATGTGCAAACTTTTGGTTTTGCTTATAGAACCTATAATTGCATTTTTGCTCTTCTCATTGCCATCGCCACTGTCGTTGCTTAAGTTGACAGAACCTAGCACGGAGGAAAACTGAACGCGCCAATGAATCACATGATCGATGCAGCCAGCTACCGGGCATGGGCATGCCAAGGACCATAGACCTCAGGCACTTAAGGCGCTCTTAGTTGTTAACTCCTTTAAATTGCATTTAAATGCATTTAACAGGTTAGTGGAACCTCTTGACATACAGCTAGGTAATAACACTACAATTGGCAGTCAAATCATAGAAAGGATCACCACATTAACTCCCAAATACTGACCCTTTGAGGAAGCAATAAATCATTTGCAAGAAATCCTGGAGTATGAAATTCCTTGTCATAGTCCCCATACTAAAATAAAAAAAACAAAATTTGAAAAAAGTTAGCACTCTTCAAGGACAATTGCGTACCAATAAGATACAAGAATTAGCAATAAACATCATCTATTGTGAGCTATTACCACTCTACCTGTGGTCATAACTTGGTAGGTGTCTAATTCAATTACCATATATTCTCTATTAAGCCCCCTGGGGGAGCTTATTTATTAATTCAAGCCCATTTGAATGAGGGGGGGGGGGGGGTGGAATTTAATTTAATGGTATCAGTTCTCCATAAAGAACTAGAATACAAAGTGGAAACGTTCAAGTACAAGAAGGTTGGAGGTCATGCTGCTGAGGATCAGAATAAAAATTTATCTAAACTTCCATTTGGTAAATAAACCGCCCTGGATCAGCCCACACAAAGTTGATGATTGATTAATACAGTCTATCATTTATCAGTGAGGAATAATTAGGTGAGTGGAGAGGGGGGGGGGGGGGGTCTTATTAACATAGCTCAAGCTTTATTTGTTTACATTCACAGTAAATAAACTTTAATTAACTTTCTTCCCTTGAAAAGGGGAAGAAAGATTATTAGAGATGGGGCTATTTGAGAGGGGGGGCTTAAGAGAGGATTTACGGTACTGAGTATCTTTACCTTAGCTTGTACAGCATAGGAAGCAAGGAGAACAGATGCCTCTGGGGGACAGAAGATGTCCATGTTCAAAATGGCTTCCTTTACTTGCAGAAAAAACAAGTGCTGTGTTATTTCTTGCATGAGTTCCTCAGCTACATCCTCAGGATAAAACTTGATTCGGAAATTTAGACTCACTGGATCCTCCTTTGGAATATCTTGATCCAAGACCTGTAATACGCAGAATAAGCCATCATCATATCATCTTCAAATTGTTAGAGAGCTTTAGTATCCAAATTGGCAACAGCAGTGAAAACGTCACTTTTAAAGCGAATTTGCATGTTTCAAAACTTTGTTGCATTTATTTAATTTCAATAAAAATGTTTAATGTGGGCAAATTTCCCTCAGGAGTTGATTTCTTGGGAACCGCACTCGAGGTTTAGAAAGAGAATGAAAAATTTGTTGTTGCTTGTTTACAGTTGTATGTGCTCCACAGAATGTGTGATTAAGCATTTTCATGTCGTAGTTGTGCAATGGCAGCAGAGAAATGTACAATGAAAGGCTCCTAGGAGCGAGCTGATGGATGAATTGATTTGTAAACGAGCATGGCTTCATGTTTGGGGGACCAGAAAGAAGTGCAAAACAAGTGATTTTTAATTGGCTCACAGAAACTATTGTCTATAGGACATTACAAAGTCTTTCCATAATCAAAATGTAAATGTGCCATGGTGAAGAAATTTACTTCTTCAAAACTAATAGCACTGTAAGTATTCACTCGCCAATGCACATGATGCTGGAGTCTTTGGAAAAAAAACATTGCAAATGGCAAAGAAGCTTGTCAAGATGATCAGGTGCAGGTATTTGCAGCAATGTTTGTTATCATATTTGTCAAAAATTGGTTGTTTTCTGCCAGTCGATTTTCGTCTTTTTAACTGTGTACTGTAATAACACTGACTAAAATCCTCTTCTTTGATAAGATTATCATTCAGTTTCTTCATCGCCTTTATTCACAAGTAAACACAGGTCAAAATGTTGAAGGACAAAGTCAGCATCCAAGTCCTCAATGTTGAAAGATGTCTTATAACTTTTTTTAAACCCTTTTTTTTTTTTCGAGATAAAGAGATTTAGAGCTGTGAAATGCATGAGCATTTACTCTTGAGATTTTGGTCTGTATGACAAGTTACAGACCACAAATTGACTGATCACACAGCAGAAACAGACTGAGCCATATAATATGCAAATTATTTGAGTTTTATTCATTTAAATCTTACTTTTGCATTATCTTTTGTTCTTTGCATGAATTGGCTGTGCAATAACCAATTAAATTTCCAAAAATATGATAGTAACCTATTTTGCATAGAGAAGTGTTGGAAGCTTTTGTCTAGCTTTTGTTCAGGGAGCAGGTCAAGACTGCCGAGATGAATAATACTTTTCCACTTTCATCTCAGAACATGCTTATAATCAATGAACAGTGTTACATTAATCACATTACTCTCATTATTTTACAAAAAATAAATAGTTATTATTACATACATACAATGGACAATATAACTATTGAAATTTGACACTCAGGTAAACGTTAGATTCTCAGAGAAATCAGACTAACAATCAAATCACTGCCAATATAAATTTTATTCTTGATACACTTTTGTTCTCCAGAAAATTACTGACATCATAGAGCTATGAAAATTAAAATTGTTTACAAACATTCTTAAATGGAGAAAATGTCTTTTAAGGACAAGATGTGAATTCAATGAAAAACAATTAAATATTTGACACCTTATCATGTGAAATCAGTTAAGGATGATAAACACCCTAAAAGACTTTAACAATTAACATTGATGAATTTTCTACCTGAAGCCACATGGCATTTTGCGTACACAAATTTGATGCAACCAGATTAATTAACCACCCGATACTAGATCATTCTAATTTTCTAGCCATTAAAGAAGGGCGTGTGACACCTCATACCTCACAAAGTATTAAAGTATGCTTCAAGCAAAAGATAAATCAACAATATAATGACGACTGCACAACCACCTGCTTACAATGACAATTGTGCGAACAAAAAGCAACCTTACGAGGCTTTTAGCTATTGTTTTGATTCGCTCTGGGCTATTTAGTACGTAGTCAGCTGTGATGCAAAAATAGTTTTTCATCAAATGGAAAGATTTTTATAATTTGCCCCCCGAACTTTCCCAAATTTTAAATCAAGGCTTCACTGAATTCAGCCTTGGTTTTCGAGGCTAAAATACATGTAAGTGTGGCGTTGAAAATTTTATTACTAGTTAAATACAGTAAATTTACAAGATAAGCCAAAAATGAAGAAAAATACACATGTCGTGGGAATTACGCTGAAAACAGAAAATTGTGTCCCTAGCTTATCAAAACGTCAACAAATAATGTACATGCCACAAAAATGAGCTCAATGAAAACTATTAAGTTAATAGCACGTACGCTAATGAATTGAGATCCGACATAAGTAAGGAACTCTGTAATGAGCAGTGATTACTTGAAGTTCCACCATGTTCACATGCTGCGTTTAAGCGGTTGATATTGACATTAATTTTTCAAATGACTTACGTCAAAATAAACCTGTCTCTAACTACATAACCTTACCTTCTTATTAAATTTTAGCCACGTAATAACATTTTTTCTATCAACAAATTGCAAGCCAAAATACCATGTTTCCCGAACACCAAGGGTTCGTACGACGAGATCGAACAACTCTTTTCCAGTGCAATTTCTCTGTAAGAGAGAGAGAGAGACGAAACGGCGTAATTTATCAAATTAACGCGTTTAAATAAAGAATCTACAGTAAAAAGGACGCTAATAGATGGCATGTAAACAACATACAGTAGCAGTTGTGTTTATGAACTAACCTCGACTGAAAACTCTAATTCCGCGTCCAGAGTTGTGATACGAACATCGTATGTCTTCGGCATATTTACGCAGCATCTGGGAAGATTTTTGCAACCCAAAAATGCTACAACCAGATCCTTAGCATTCTACATTGCAAATCTATTTCTGATACAGCATTGTCATCATTTCCTTTTCTTATATGATTACGCTCAAAATTTTTGAAATGCCTCGGAGCGTGGTCAAAAACATTCATCCTTGAGCATAACTCCGCTGACCAAGTTCGCTCCCGTCATGTAGCTTGCACTAAACGTCGCAAAAAAATAGTGGTTTCAAGTCAAGGCTACTAAAATGCTACTTTTAAGACTACTTTTACCCGCTCTAGTCCCCGGGTCTAGTCCGCTTTCGTTAGATGTAGCCTGAAAAGTTGATTATCATGTCTGTCACCACTTTCAAGCATCATATTACACAGTCGTCTAGTAGAGTTAGGGCCTCTTCACACATGTCACATGAACCGAGAAATTATTTCAGCCCGGTTTCCGAGATGAGACTGAGGCCAAAGATCGTGGAGACGAGTTCTGGCGCCAAATTCGAGAAACAAAGCAAACATGGCGAAATAACAAAAATTTTAACTTTCGCGCCTATCATAGCTTCGGCAACTCTTAAAACTGTATCACGGCAGTTAAATGGGATGCTTATGATGTGGAAAATACAGCAGGCAACGCTGTAACGATGCCGCAACGATGCCATCCCATGATCCGGAACGATCCGATCCGGAACGCCAGAATGTATCCCGCTATCACGGTCATCCTGTTACTGGCTGGTCTGAAGTGTTGATATGGCAAAATTTCCAGCCCACCAGTACCGAGATCTCGGGAACCAAGACAGCCGGTCGACAGCGGGGCCGCCCTCTTATACACACATCGAAAATTTTACAAAAGATAGAGGTAAGGCGAGATCTCGGAAACCGGGCTCATGTGAAGAGGCCCTTAGTAGGGTCATGTAGAGTAATTGAGCTCACCACGATTTTATACCTCTGCTGGAATTTCATCTTCACTGGGCGCCTTGTTATTGTCCTCCACAAAACGTGAACTATTGTGCAGTTTTACGTCGTAGACTTGCAACGACGGCAAGGAAATGTACAAATAATATGGTTTAAAAAACCGTTCAAAATTATTCTGGGGTATTTCCGACCTCGGAAATACAATTCACGGGGCCGGAAATGAGTAAGCGGGGTCGGTTTCTTTACTTACCAATAACGGACCCGTAAACAGACTTAATGCCGGGATCGAAATTCAATTCACGGGGTCGGAAGTGATTTAGCCATCGGGTGTCGGGTTTCTGCGTCCCCGAAAATAGACCTTAATCTCGGGTTCGAAATCTAAATTACGATCTCCGGATTCATTTCTTACCAGCGGCCCAGGAGTTTCATTTCTGATGTCTGAATTCCTACCGGCAACTGGACCCTTATTTCTGCTATCCCAAACCCACGCCCACATCGCTGTCCGTTTTTTTTCTGATTTCCGGCCCCTCGAAATGTCCATGGTTGCGTCGGCCGAAATATCTTTTCAGTCCTGATTCCATAATTAAACAAAGACTTAGATTCAGCACTCACTATATAGCGCATGCATAGTTTTAATAATAAAGAAATGTATATCAATAAAATAATAATAATAATGAAAATATAAATATGTACAATTTGCAATTGTCTTTTAAATTTCTTGTAAATTGTCTTTAAATCTTAATTGTCTTTAAATCTTGAATTGTGCCTCTTGACTTGTTACAAAAAAATGTTGCTTAACTTATGTGCTTCAAATCAAAATACCTGTTTTGTTGTGAGGTGCAGGGTTGGAGGAGGTGTTAATAGCTCTGGAAAATTGGAAAAATACTCGAATAATAACGTCGATACTGTTTTTGAGATTCTGGAAAGAAAAAATTGGTAGACAAACACCACATAGTCCTCTATCGCAAAGAAAACTTAGTCTACTATAACTTTTTTTTTTTTTTTAGCATAACGGTTTTCCCAATATTTCCTTCATTCTTACGTTAACCTCAACGTCACCCCCCTCCATAACCACCTCCCACAAAAACGACAACGATCACGCTGCCCCTTTATAGTTTTATTCCTTTGTTGTTGTTTTTTTCATAGCGGAAGGTGGGGTGGCTTTAATTAAGCAGTAACACTCGTGTACCCGTATGTATAAAGTTTATCCTAGCTAGGGCCCGACACCTATTGGTACGTTGACATCAATAAAATGCAGTCGTGTGAACTTATTGCATATGATTTAATGTGTATAGTCAATATCAACTTATTTGATTCATATTACTATTTGTAAAGAAATCCAGTGCTCTTGCCCTCTGTTCCCGTAATATCATGTGTTTCTTCTTCATCGAGCTGTAAGACACTAAATAGGAAGTTATACAGGCGGATACACAGCTAAAGGGAGGGAAAAAAAATCCGTATATATGTGTACGTGGGGCGTGAATGAAAAAGATTGTATAAAGCCTGAGCAAAGAAAATACGGTGAAGTCCCTAATGTGGTCTTTGGATGGAAATGGATTTTAATGTTGGCTAGCCTTTTTCAAGTTTAATTCCGGTGAAAAATTCAAGCGACACCGATTGAAATAGTGCCTCAAAATCAGTAAACTGACGAAATTTTTTGCTGGCCAGGATATATATTATTGCTCGCCAAAGTGGCGGAATTTTACAAAACGCCATTCTTTCAAATATCGCCCCCCCCCCCCCCCCCCGCTTCCCCACTGGTATCCATTCCACGACCTTTAATCTACTCTTAAGTTCATTCTACCTGGGTAGACCGAGTAATTATTTCCCTAGCTTTAAGGTAAAGAGAAATTCCATGGTTCCCGTCTTGCTCGAGAGGGTTGACCGTGGCCTGTAGCTCTCTTAGGCAATCTGGTGACATTTCAATTGCATTTTGCGGTAAGACAACCGCTCCGTTAGAATCTTCGTTTACCGCGTCTACCTCTTCTGGCTCGGAAATCCCGTAGTTTTCAGGAACTCTATTCTCTTCAAAGAAGTCTTTGACAGCAGTGTAGTTTGAACCAAACAACCGAAGCATTCCAAGAATGTAAAGTTGATTTGGAGTTTTTTGTCCCTCTGTCGATAATTTGTGATTATTCCAAGAAGCTCTGAATTGACTCAAACTGTTATTTATTCTTGGAATAAACACAAAATGTAAGGAAAATAAGTCTACTTCTCCTATCGGGTCGAGTAAAAGATGGCTTTCGAGAAAATGGAACAACCGTCTATAGTACTCCGAGACCATCTTCCTCATGTCTCTCCAAAGCCGCTCAATTCTTTGATTATGGACGGAGCTCCCTTGAAGTATACTCCCGCGTCCTTCTCCCCTCCTTTCTATCATCAACCGAGCAACCACAGCATTTTCTCCACCCTTGTCTGTTCTTACTCTGGAAGGCCAACAGTATTCTTCGGTAGCAGCTAGAAACGAATTCCCAACGGTCTCAGCTCTGTTGTTATCCGAGCATTTAAGGTAAACTACTAAACGCGAATACCCGTCTATGCCCCCGTGAATGACCAATCTCCACCTGCAAAACAGGAAAGGGGTCACTTCAAGAAATCCTCTCCACATGAAGATTCACTCTATTTTGAATTTGCATGATTATTATTATTATTCTCATCATTATTATTGTTATTATTATTATTATTATTATTATTATTATTATTATTATCATTATTATGAACGACATCTTTATTAGAGTCTTGTAAAAAACTATACACAAAGTAAAAGAAAAACTGCAGTAGAGTAATTATAATTCCTCGGAATAATATACATACATGACGTTCTCAGACTGAAAGGATTATCATTATTATTGCTATGGTGATTTTATCGATTGCAAATAAAGTTCTGGTGATTAATTTTTTAATTTTTTTTTGCCATACAAACTCATCTTTACCTTATAAGCTTATGGTTTCCGTCAAGATGCCAAAGACTATTAGGTCCTGAAAAAAAGTTTACACTTTTATAAATATAGTTTATAGTCTTGGAATTTCGACCACAATAAACCTTTTTAACTTTTTTTTCTCTTTTTCATCGTCTTGGCCTTATTTATTCACACGTGCAAGTACAGAAACGCGAAATTATTCAAGAGGATGGGGTGGAGTGAGGGAAATCGGAATGACCAGAAAATCTTCCGTGTTTCTGTTTTATATAAAAGTTATGTTATGTTAGATAAGCACATAGAATGGGCCAGTAATCAGGTAACTTTCGCTCGACTGCCATAAGCGACTTTATGTCCAAATAAAAATGAAAAACCTTACAGTCAAAACTTGATGGTTGGAACCTCTGGAAAGCGACTGTGTCCACTTTTTTGGGGTAACCGTTTTATAATTTGCCTCGCCGGTTTTCAACTTTAGTAAGCAACCGATTGGCTTTCGGTCATACGCTAAAAGGATATGGAGAACTTTTATCGTAACCTTAAAATTGTATACGATAACTTGTGTTAAAGAAAGTAGATTTATTCGGACTTCTAGTAGGAAAAGATCTCCCTCGACCTCCTCACCTAAGTGACCGCTGAATTTTTTGCGTTAAGGGGTAGTCGCTTACAGGATGTTCTACAGTGTAATCTAAAGTTAGTGCAAAAATTAATGGGTTTGTTGCCTAATGAAGTAGCCTACTTCTTCTTCGGGGCATCGTATCCACGTCACACAATTACCTGGAACATTATATTTTACTCTAGGTGTGAAATCTCGCCATCTCAAGCTTGCCCCGATCGGATCCAAGGTCATTAGTGCCTCAGATATCGCTACCCTAGAGGCATACAGGCCTTGTCCGGACAATTCCCCCTCTATCATAATGATTCCCGCGTCGACCGCCGTTTCTTTTATTCGTGCTATTATTTCCTTCAATTCTGTCATAGTAACCTCCCTCCTTCCTCTATGTCTACTTCGTCGGATCTGGAAATTCGCTCGGCGCCTCCAGATGGTTGAAACTGAAACGCCTGGAGAACGTAAACAGACGAGAAAGACAAATTGAAAAAGAAACGAAATATAGTGAGAACCTTATCATTCATGCATGATATATATATATATATCTAGCTGACTGGGTCTCTTAAAGTCTCAACTAAACCCAAACCAATACCACCCCACACCATTTCCTACGTACAAAGTCTACCCACGAAACGTTTTTTCTCGTGTTTGAAATATAACAAACAAAGATCTTTACATACCAAGTGCCTTCGCTATGTCCATCCACGATAAACCATACGAGCGCATAATTTCGAGTTGTTCTTTTGTGATAATGAATGATGGCCGGCCAACGGATCTGGTAGCAGTTACTGGGGCCCTGTAGCGCAGCTCGTCTGCCAACAACGGTATTAAGCCGTTGAAGGTTTCTATCATCTCGCCGATTTTACGTTCCAGTTGTTTCAGCTGGTTTATTATCAGCTCAAGGAGATCACCTCCACAAGGTCTGGTAAGGTCCAACGCCCATTCCAGTCTTCTCAAGTGCTGCACTGCAGCCTCCATCTTAATTTTGATGGTGCCCAGGTCCTCGCTGTCTGCATTTGGGCTCTCTAATGACGTTTTTGCATGTAGATACAGCTCTTTCACTTCCCTTGCAAACAACTCTATTGATCCAGGATCAATAGAAGTGACTATGAGATAAGAAAAGCACAAACCGTGTACGTTTTATATATCTAACACCCAGTCATTATTTTATTTCTTGACTTTTCTTTTCTTTATTTTTTTAAGTACCTCTCGGTAGGAGAGGACCCTGGGAACAAGGATGGTTGCAAGAAAACCTTCAGCCGTTTTAAACCAAAACTGGGCATTTAATTTATCAGTTTTGAAAACGCGTTAGGCGCTAGGCGCACATCAACCCTATTTCTAAGGACCCTTTAAATACCACCTACGTATGAATCGGCTTCATTCTACTCGTGTGTTTTATTCCTTTTGTTCAAATTTGGACGGAAAACTTCATCCTTCTTTGATTATCCGTCTCCTCGGGTCAAATTCCGGGGAGGGTGTCCTCAAGTAACTCAACAAATGTTTATACGGGGAGGCTCCGCTCCGTGGTCCAAACCCTTAACCTCTTATATATCGTTTCAGGGGCACCCAATGGATCTGTTCTTCAAAATATCTGTTCTTCAGGCACATTTTTGCTGGCTGGGAGATGTGGAAGAAATAATAGTCCTTGGAAGGAAAGTGTTGTTGGGAAAAAGATAATTCAGGGTGTGAGAGGGGATTTGAAGTCTAGAATAGCTGCTACGGGTTACTTTTATGGGTTACTTACCACTCAAGATCTGAATTGTGCCCTATGACACTTCCCAGTAAGTCGGGTTGGAGGTTGTAAGTTTGCTGGCTGGGAACTCTTCCATCAGTCTTGCTGGGAGTGAGGAACAGATAATTTTTTTCCAGCAATCCCCCAAAATGCTTAAAATAGTCTCAGAAAACTTTATTCACGCTTTGTTATTGTTTTTAGGTCTTTTTCTCAAAATTTCCCGTTGGGTGCCCCCGTCGTTTTTCACGGAAAAAGGTACCCCTTTCGTCAGGAACCGATTACTTATACCTTCTACTGACAGATGTTACCCTTTTCACATACCTTTATCTTTAAATCACTAAATTAAACAGCTGTAAATGCACTGTCTTTTAAATCACAAAAATAGAACCTTTTCTCGACTTTATTAAGCCATAAATTTCTCTTTTAGCTCTATTGAGCCCTTTCACAGACCCAAATGACAGATTTCGCTACCCTCTCTAATACTTCAACAAGTGGAATCCCTATCCTTTCATAAACCTGAAGCCTGAAAGGATACCCCTTTCGGGCGGAACCACTCCGTATAGGCCATCTTAAGGAGTAACTCTCCCCCCCCCCCCCGGCTTAAATGCAGTATAGGTTGTTCTAGGTGTTCAGATAGCGAGTGGCAAGCCAAACCGTACGCGTCGAGCCCAATTTCTTGGTCCGTTCCCCAAAAGTTGCCTGCGTCGCAGACGCTCTAAACCTTCTGGGTATAGGACTATATGAATGGTGCGTGGGCCGGCTGGCACGCAGGCCACCCACCATCTGAACGCCGGGAACAGGTTAAATGCAGTATGGATCGCGTTTCAAAAAGAAAAGGGGGAGAGCTGCAGCATACGGCGCACATGACATCTATGATTAATCAACAACGATTGAAAGAAGTTTGTGTGGAATCAGACTGGTGTGGAATGTAGCTGGTCCTTTTTAACAATCATGACTATAAATATTTAACTTATCTTTTCTGATATCTGAGCAGCACATTCAACTACAGCACAGCCTGACGCTGTACCGAGTACGTCTTGTCGTTTTTCTGTTTTAGAAGTACTTCTTACCTGCTCTTGGTTGAATCCCAACGGTAAGAATAAAGAAAAACCAAGTAAATAATGAAAATGAAATACACAGGGTAAACATGACGGTGACTCGTGGTATTCAGTCCGGATTCACTTAGGAAGTTAGTTGTTAATGTTTAACGCGATCAGGCAGCATGCAGTGAGCTGGCCTCTTGCCATTGGTGAAGAACCATCCGACGGGGAGCAGAAGCCCCAGCGGGGGGGGCTGCGGATTTTAAGTGACAGGGATGATCGAAGGATTTTCTTGATTTAAGTGGGAATTTTTGGGGGCATTCAAAACTAATGTTTTGCCAGTTCTATTTTTCGTGTAATATAATTTAATACTTTCTGAAAATTTTTATGGGTCGGAAATTCGGCATGGGATTTTTTTGGTGATTAATGTTGGTCCAGGGAGTTTTGGGGGTTTTGTTGGAAGCGCTTGGGATTTTTTTGGGTTTTGATTTTTGCCCCCATTCGATCATCCCTGTCACTTCATTGAAATCCACTGTACCCCCACTTTGACAGAAGCCGGAGTGACTGCGTGTAATGATGTTGGTTTTCTCTATGCTCGTCATTGCGCCATGTGTGGCTTTTTCGTGATTTCTTTCTATACTTACAGGTATAGTACTGACTTTTCGGGTTGCATATTTTGTGCGGGTTTATGTGTGTGTGTGTGTGTACGATTATATTTATCTATTTTGTTTATTTATTTTTTAATATTACTTCTTGTGTGTATGCCCCGCCAAATATCTTGGAGTATTTTCCCTTCTTTGTGCCACCTATTGATTAACACCTGGTCTTTGTCGTAGTGGTCTATGGTCAGATGTTCAGTTTCATCAGTTGAGCACCTTACGATTTCAATATAGTGCCCTTCACAAACAGTCCCATAGCATTTATGTATGTAACAATTTCAAACGAAAGTATGGAAGGAAAAGTTACGGAATTGTCCCATTTTGTGATTAACTGTTTTTGTCTTGGGACGCCGCGTCTGATATCAGCTTACAGGATATGACGTTTCCAAAGTAAACTGATATGCTGTAGCATTTTATTTGCCACGAGGTATTTCTTTTCGATTTGTCATGAGCGAAGAATCCTTCTCTCAGTTGTCGCGGTCGTTAGGTACTTTTCTGGGTGAAATGAATGAACAGGATCGGGATGCGGCGTCTACAAATGGCCAGCCAAATGGCCAGCCTACTGGACTGGGCAATCTTGGCCCCGTATTCACTGCACAAACGAACGTTCGGTCTGGATCGAAGTCCAGTGGAGCCAAACCCACGAGAACCTTCCTCTGGCTAGGCTCAAATGCTTCAAATTCCCAAGGCCAAGTAGAAGGGAAACGAATTAAGTTCGATAAATCATTCAATGAAATGGAAATGCTCTCCCTCTTGAAAAGGGAATTTAAGGAGATAGGCAACGCGAGGTAAGTTACTTCTGACTGTCATTGCGCGAAAAATTCGAAATGCATTAATAAATTATGCGACTGTTCGTGATGGGCTGGGGATGTTATTATTCCGGTTTCGTTTATTTCATATGATTGTCTTGAACTTGAAATACAGATATGTATTATGTAATATTATAGGAGACTAAAGTTTAGGGGTGGGACTTGTCGGTGTTGGGGGGCAAAGGTCGTTCTCCTAGGCGTTTAGGTTTGGAGAATTTGTATTTCGGGACTATCTCTCAAAACAGAGGACACTTGATAGAAGGTGACTGCTTTATTGGTAGCCACAATGCCAATCTAGGTTACTGAATTTCCTTTACTGTATCAATGCAGGAACAGCCATAAAGAGAGTTGCATCCCGTAAGTTTACTCCCACCAGCACAACTAGCCAGCTGGAATAACAAGTCTCATTGAGCATAAAAATTAATCTGATTATATACTAATGACAATTTGGATGGCCCTAATGCTTATTGTTCTTCGGTCTCTACATGGTGTACTGTATGATGATTCCACACTCAAGTCGTTTCTTGTCATCTAGTAGTTAACCAATGAACCTTGTAAAATAACACTAAATTATTAATGTAAATGTTTTCATCTTTTCAGCACCATAAGGTTTTTAAAGGCAAAACCACACGGCAACCATGCCCTTTCACCTGTTGGAACGAATCTCAGTGGGAAGGCTGTTGCAGAAGAATTTAAAACCTCTTCAACTCGAGTGTTTTTATCCCATGACCTTTTTGCAGACAATATGCCGTCAACAACAGCAACGTCAGTAGCGTTGGCATCGACATCAACTGCAACAGTAACATCAATAGCAACAGCAACAGCAACGACAACATCTGTGACAAGTAATGATTTTGTAGTTAAGTAACATTATTAATAGTTCCAAGAGTTCTAGTTAAAGGACATGAATGAATGAATGAGTGAGTGAGTGAGTGAGTGAGTGAGTGAGTGAGTGAGTGAGTGAGTGAGTGAGTGAGTGAGTGAGTGAGTGAGTGAGTGAGTGAGTGAGTGAGTGAGTGAGTGAGTGAGTGAGTGAGTGAGTGAGTGAGTGAGTGAGTGAGTGAGTGAGTGAGTGAGTGAGTGAGTGAGTGAGTGAGTGAGTGAGTGAGTGAGTGAGTGAGTGAGTGAGTGAGTGAGTGAGTGAGTGAGTGAGTGAGTGAGTGAGTGAGTGAGTGAGTGAGTGAGTGAGTGAGTGAGTGAGTGAGTGAGTGAGTGAGTGAGTGAGTGAGTGAGTGAGTGAGTGAGTGAGTGAGTGAGTGAGTGAGTGAGTGAGTGAGTGAGTGAGTGAGTGAGTGAGTGAGTGAGTGAGTGAGTGAGTGAGTGAGTGAGTGAGTGAGTGAGTGAGTGAGTGAGTGAGTGAGTGAGTGAGTGAGTGAGTGAGTGAGTGAGTGAGTGAGTGAGTGAGTGAGTGAGTGAGTGAGTGAGTGAGTGAGTGAGTGAGTGAGTGAGTGAGTGAGTGAGTGAGTGAGTGAGTGAGTGAGTGAGTGAGTGAGTGAGTGAGTGAGTGAGTGAGTGAGTGAGTGAGTGAGTGAGTGAGTGAGTGAGTGAGTGAGTGAGTGAGTGATTGCAGTCAATCTTAACATTCCCCTATTACATTCACAAGCGTTCAACATTTAAGTTGCAACAAGAAATTTTTTTACAAAATTATTTTGTTCTTGTTTAGTGGTGAAGGAATGTTTTTGTTGTAGGTGGAAGTGCAATCACTGCAGAGAAAGAAAACAAGTGCATTAAAGGTTTGTCTGTTTACTACTGACTAAATACTGTCCAATAGAGAGCTATTTCTGCATGAGAGCAGGGAGTATAATTTAGTGCGATGTGTGGAAAAGTGAAACTGTTACTGCAGTAAGCTGTGATTGCAAGTGCTTCTACTTGCGAGCATGATAAGTTGTTAACATGATGTTGTCACTGACCTATAATAGCCATTTACCTGATGATAAAAAAAAATTGCCTTTTCTGTTACTGCAAGTACCTCCTGCAGACCTTTTGGCTTATAAGTTAATTTATCCTCATGCTCCACAATCCCTACAGAGAAAAAAAGAGAGAGTCTGTGTACCAACTAGATAAATGCCATTCTCCCCTTTTTTGCAGGCGAGTTTGGTCCAAGTTATAAGGGAGGAGCTTTTCCAGGTAACACATTTTAACCTTCTTGACCCATTCTAATTAACCCCTACTTTCAAAGACTTGGTTTCTTAATTGTTTCAACATTTCACATATATTGCATATTTTTGCAGTTTTGTTTTAAGGTTGTTGTTGTTGTTGTTGTTGTTTTTTTTTTTACATTCACAGTAGGGACAATAGTTCAAGACCTAAATGATAGGGGGCTGTATGAACCAGGTATTCATTTAAAGTACTGTTCCAAATCCTACCTTTTCATAGTCACCTTTTGGCTACCTAAATGAAAAATAAAAATAAACGGCTCAAATTGTGCAATTAAAACTACACAAGATGTACAGAACCCACCAAAAATTTGGAGAATCTCAAGGCTTATAATATCCAGACACCAGAGTGACAGAGGCCAGCTTTAAGAAAAAAAGGAAGCACACCGTTGTGATTTTCAGGCTATTAATTCTTCTAATCATTAGCTACTGAGAATGCCATAGCTTGGCCATGATAGCAGAAAAATTGGTAGCCGCCAACTGTCTTTGAATGACTTACTTAGCAGAGAACTTATCTTATAATGGCTGATATTCTAGTTCAATGTGGCTGCTGGTGGAGCCGAATTCTGCTATTTGCATATAATGATGTTGAGGAAGTTATAATTAACCATTACCTTGTATTTACGATTCTTTGTTGTATTTTTACAGGACTGCTCCATTCGGACCAATTATTACAGCCCCTGGGTGTTGTGTTAGGTCAAGCCAACGTAAATGGGTTGCCTTTTATTGGAGTTTCTTTCAAAAGTGTAAGTCATTAACAACAATCTACAAAATTATCGATAGATCAGCGCTATGCGACAACAACCATAGATAACAGAGCTGCTTGTAAAATGAACATGATAGTATAAGGGGATAATTGCCCAGAAAGGGACATTTGGCTGCAGACACGTAGATGTCCTACCATCACATAGTTCCTGCTGTTTTGAAAAGTTATCAAATTTTATTATTATTATTATTATTTTTTTTGGAGGGGGGTTGGGGTGAGGGGGGGGGGGGTCGTTAAAAAGTCTTGAATTTACGTTGGGTTCTGTGAAAAGGTTTTGAAATTTTGTTTGGCATCCTTGAACCTTGAAATGTTTTCAAATTGTATTTTTTCTTGAAAACACTTGAATCACAGTGCACGTCCTGGAAAAGTCCTTGAAAGTAATTTTTTGTAGACTTTGGTATTCCTTTCCCCTGTTTAGGAATTTTACACACTGTAAGAGCATTTTATGAAGAGAAATTGAGAAAGAAAGTAATCCACTTCAAAAGTCCGTCTATAGCAGATTTTCCAGCGGTTGCTAGTTCCATGTCTTGCTGGCTTCTTCAGGAAATAATGCTGGGAAGGTGTTCTTTTTATGCTTGTTTATACTGATAAAGACAAAAACTGTAGAGAAGATGAGAATGATGAATCCTTCATCAGTTATGACCTAATTTCCATTCATTATTGTTTTAATTAAATGATGATTCTGTCTTTAGCTTTGCCAACACATTTATAAGGGGCCAAGAATTGCAGTGGTGGTTGTCTTAAACAATCGTGACACACACCTCTCTCATGAAGAATGCCAGATGCTGAGGTAAAATCCATTAACAAGCACAACTCTTACAAACCATCTTTCATGCCACCTTGGACACAGAGCTGTAAGATCAAATGAAAGTATTCATTACTAAGGCCACAATATCCATACATGACTATCTAATAACATGCAAATTATTTAAATATACAGTTACATGTTTAAGAATTTAGAATTTTCTATGGACACAATGCTTTTCATTCTATTTCTTAAGTAAGGAATGCAGGAACAACCACTGGTATACTCCCCTCAAAATTTGTTTTTCAAAAGAGTTAAAACATGCAGCAGCTATTCTTATTGAGATGTTCTCTGCAGCTTTATGAATTACATCATACTAGCTACGAGAGGCTTTAATGATCTGTTCTTTGCTAATAATAATTATTATAATGTATCATCTTAACAGCAGGGAGGGCTTGTGTGGGGGAAGAAAGGTAATTAGCAAAATTGTATTTTGACTAGTATTCAAGCAAAAGTGAAGTTTATCAGTAGGTAGCTAGAGAATAGATGTTGTGGATGTGGTATTATGTATCTGTTTGCAATAATTGTTATCTATTCATAGTGACCTAAAAGAGGTGTGTATCACCGAAAAACTTCTCTACGACCCAGATCCTTTGATTTGGATTTCGGATCAAGGCAAGAGAGAAGGAAGGAAAGGTAATAATAAAAATATTCTTAACACCTTTTCACCGTGTTTTAATCTGGTCATCAATGGACTAAACCCTACCAAACATTCATTAGAAAGGTTCACTTCTTTGTACATCCATTTTTGGATAAAGTTTTTTGCACTCCAGGCTTGAAATAGCTATCTTAATAATAATTATTATAATTTCCACCTATAAAAACACCTTAAAATTTTAAAAAAATTGATTGCTGCAAAAGGCACGATAGTTTATAGTGGCATAGTAACAGTGATCTTTTCACACTTGAAGATAACATATTATTTCATGTGTGAAGAGTCACCATATTTTTTGCTCGGGAGCTCCACTGATATTCCTTGGTGTTGATATAATAATTTGCACTCTTCTTGTCTTATAGCATTACAAATAGTTGGCGGACAGGGAGTCCAATGTCCCCAAATCCTTATTCTTGCACCTTCACTCCGTGGGTCAACTGTGCCTATGTTGGTGGAGCGATTTTCCGGTAGGGAAAAACTCTTTAAAACTTATAATGGTAAAAAATAATTAGTTATAATAAATCAAAGTATATTTTGCAATTTATCTTTAAAACTGTGGTCAATATCCCAATTAAAGTTTTAACAAATTTTTCAGAATGGTTTACGTGGACGGAGCTTAAAGAGGCCTTAACAAAAGCCAAAGAAACGCTAGATTTGGTGCATCTGGCCAGAGACAGGTTTGTGAAATTATGTTTTTGGGAGTGTTTTAGAGTGTTTTATGTTTTTTTTTTTTTTGCATTTCGAGTTTTTGTTGGTTGTTTAATGTTACCCATTCATTGTTTTCACTATTTATAAAGGGAAAAACAGTCCACAAAGGAGACAGACCTCACAGAAAAGACAGTCAGTCACAAGGTACCAGACTTCATCTAAGCTTCCCCTGTCCAGATTTCTCATACGGTGATGGGAATCATGCCAAAAGGGCAAAAAAGGCTTTTGATCAGTTAGGGTTATACTTATTTGATTTGTATTTTTCATTGTACTGTTGAACGTAACCGTGCCACAAAGATGATCTCTGTGCTTCTAATCATGTTTCCTTTCCCATTAAATGTCTGCTGGTCTCAAGCAGGTATAAAATAGATTAATGTTTACCATACTTACTTTGGGTAGTATGTTGCTGTTGACAGGACGGCCTTCTACTTTTAAATACTGCTTTTTCTTATATGTTTTCTTCATCATGAGCTACAACTCAATTACCTATAATGTGTATCATAATATTTTTCCGCATATGTTATTTCAGTATTCCCAGTCTGCATTATATGTATATATGTATATATGTTACAGGTCAAATTTAATTTCAGGTTAATTTTAGTTAACTTAGGTTGATTATCAATTTCCCTTGTCTCCTACCCCTAACCATTTTTGAATTAGGGCTAGGAAACATTGAAATGAAAGTGAGAATCAACCTCAGTTAAATCGAAATTAACCTAAAATCAAATTTGACCTGTAACACACATTTCATTGCTAGGATTGGAGACATTTTGCTATTCAATAGTGCAAGACAGTTATATTTTTTTCTTTGGCTTTATGCTGATTATAACCACTCTTGCTTGTGTTTATTTAGCCTGTTAGTTGCATCTCAACTGCTACTACTACAGTGATAGACCTCTCTCATGATAGAGGTGACCAGGTACACAAACTAATTTTGATTAGTGTGAATCAGTGAGTTCATTAGCAGTGATGTGTCAGGGTTTCTAACTTTGGGATAGCCCTGGCCACAGAAATGGTGTACTGTTGACCAAGTGTACATGATGCTAGAATATCTTTTGTGTGAAAGGTTTGAACCCAGGAGTCATTTCAAAAGTAGGTTGAGTTTGATCGTCCAAGTGAACGTTACTGAATAGGGCTGTTGTTGTTGACAGTGTCTGACAGTTTGACAACCTGTGTGGTATTCATCTTCAGAGTGAAAGTGAGTTGTATCACGTCAGTTGATGGTATTATACTCTGGTTATTGACCTGATCGGTCAATTACGTCGTGATGTTATTGGTCCTCCGTCAGTAATGTAATTGGTGTAATCAGGGTGCAAAGAAAGTCAGTTTTACAGCCTGCCATTTCGGCAAGCTGTAGCTAGCATGTACTAGCCCACAAGTCAGTTTAACTAGCCCCAAAACCCTTTTTGATTAGCAGGATTTTACAATCCTTCTGTAACCTGAATTTCCCCATTTTTGCAAACAACAGCACTTACCCGTCGGGCAAGTTAAGAACAAAAATCACTAGCCCGATAGCAAAATCCACCAGCCCTGGGCTATCGGACACGACTTTCTTTGCATGCAGTGTAATCCAATGTAATTGGTGCATCTCGATCCGTCTACTGTCACAGACAACAGTTGCTTATTGTTAGTCAAATTGTCAGTTGTTCAGTTGTTCTCTCATAGTTTGTTTTGTTTGATTTCATCAATAAGTCCTTTGCAAGGTGCCAGTACCTATTGACCACGATTCAGTGGCGTTTGTTTCAAGTTAGTAATGTTAACCCAAGTACACATTGATGCACAAGCCATTTATTTTATTAAAATGGTCAAGATGTCTTCATTATTGGCTTGGTACCATTACCATTACTTTGTGAAAGTCATGGCTCTTAACATAATTAATATACACCTTTGGTAATTGTTTGAGTACTGATTACCAATTAAATTTTCCTTCTGTAATGTTTTAATGCAGTCTGACAAATGCACCACAGGTACAGTGGTTGACAGTGATGAAGGGGATATGGTGAGTGAGAAGAGTTTGATTAATTCAGTGTATAATATTAAATGCTTGGCTATTATATATGTTCACTACCCTTACTTCAGTGTGTGGCTGTTAAAATGTATACCATGTTAATTGTTTGAGTACTGATTACCATTTCTTTTGTGTTTTAATGCAGTCTGTCAATTGCATCTCAAAATCAGTGGTAATTGATTTATCCACACCTGAGAATGACAAAAGTGATATGGTGAGTGAGTGGAGTATGACTAATGTTCTTAAGCCCCCTACCTCCCCCTCCCCACTGAACCCCTCATTTTCAAGGGAAAAAGTCCCCCCCTCCCCCTTAATGCTCTACAATCAAATTAACGTATGGGGATTGATCTGTTTCAGTCCAAACTTGACCTTCTGATTCCCAGAGGGGTGTACTCCTTTCAATTCTTGGTGGGGGTGTGCCACCCGTTTCTCCAAATCCTGACCCTATTTTGGACCAAAAAATGAAATTTTCCATACCCATTTTCAGACCTGGTCTCTAAGATCCATACCCATTTTCAGATCTGGCACAAATTTTGTTAGCATTTCTCATTGTAAATTGTTTCTTTCGTTTTGCATAAAAAAGACAATATGTTATGTTTATTCTCTATCTGTTTCATTATGGTGTACCAGACTTTTCAACAAGAGTGCAGCTGCAAATTTTACCAAAGTTGGAGGAATATATAAATTTTCAGACAATCCTTAAAGAAAGAATTAAACAATTTTTTTATTACCAATCAACTTAATTTATCTATTAGTATAATCCAGATTTGGAGATGTGGATAAGAGAGCAAAGGGCCCTCAGGGTACAGCCTGAAGACCCGGCAGGGGTGGAAGTACGGGTTCTTACTCCTCTGGGGATGTGGAAACGAAAAATTCCAAAAACAGCGTTTTACCAAGTAAGTCAGTATTACTGTTTTCCATTTCTGTTAAAAATTAATAATTATGTTGTTCAGGGTTTTTTACTCTAGTCATAGTGAGATGTATGAAAAAGAACTTCAATATAACGAAACCTCAATATAGCGAACACATATTGCCAGTTCTTTGGCCCTTCGTTAAATCGAGGTTCCACTGTACATGAAAACAAATGACACTCTCAAAACAAGTGTCTTTTCAGCCACATGTTCATTATTATTGACATTTGGTGCGATCGATTTTCCTTTTCAGGAAGTGTACGACTGGTTGGGAGCGGATTTCAAAATTCCCCTTTTTTTTATTCTTGTGCACCAAGCCACAAACAACATGGTACATGTGAAACAAAAAATAGAGACACAGAGACATGTCTTGAAAGTTATTAAAAAGGTAGATATCCAAAAATGAATTATTTGGACTGTAGTAATAAGTAAATATTTTATTCACTGAATTGTGATAAAAATAATACTCAGCCTTTATTACTGGTTATTGTTGTTATTAGTATAAATATTATTGTCCCTATAACTATAAGAAGTACAAACATACCACATATGCGTGTCAACTGTATGTTTATGCTCTCACTGTCCCTTTATCTCAATCCACACCTTCTCTGAAATGAAAGTTCCATTATTTCAAATAAATACAGCATAGTTATACATAATTATTATTTACCTACGGTACCTGTATGTATTTTATCTTGCAATAACTCAAACATTTAGTACCTTCTATTGACATGTTGATAATTATGTGTTTTTTTTTTCTTTCCTTTTCATCCATTTATTCAGGATGCCAGTGAAATGCAGACACTGATGGAAAGGGAAGAAGTAAGTACAATAGTACTTACAAGTGGAGGCTTAACCTTACTATTATAGTCTAGTCCTAACCCAATGTTTCCCTAACCCCTAAAAATAAACCCTAATCTTGCTGCTAATTCTAACCCTAACCTCAAACCTATCGCTAACCCTCACCCATAACCTAGCTATAATACTGGAACCCTAAACCTTCTGTAACCACAAACCTAACCATAATCCCTACCCTAACTCCCGCTGTTCTGCTAATTCTAACCTTAATTTTGATCCTACCCTAGCATCTAACCTCCACATAACCCTAGCCTAACCTTAATGCTAATTCTACTCTTAACCCTAAACCAATCCTAGGCTAACCCTAACCTCACTGCTAAGTCTAATCTTAACCCTAAACCAATCCTAGGCTAACCCAGTAACCTCACTGCTAATTCTAATCTTAACCCTAAACCAATCCTAGGCTAACCCAGTAACCTCACTGCTAATTCTAATCTTAACCCTACACCAATCCTAGGCTAACCCAGTAACCTCACTGCTAATTCTAATCTTAACCCTAAACCAATCCTAGGCTAACCCAGTAACCTCACTGCTAATTCTAATCTTAACCCTACACCAATCCTAGGCTAACCCAGTAACCTCACTGCTAATTCTAATCTTAACCCTAAACCAATCCTAGGCTAACCGCAACCTTTTTTCTAATTCTCATCTCTTAACCCTAAACCAATCCTAGGCTAACCCTAACCATTTTGCTAATTCTAATCTCTTAACCCTAAACCAATCCTAGGCTAACCTTAACCATTTTGCTAATTCTATTCTTAACCCTTAACCAATCCTCGGCTATCCCTAACCTCTAATTATTCTAATCTTAACTTTAAACCAATCCTAGACTAACCCCAACATTATCTGTAACTCTAACCCTATGGCTTATTCTAATCTTAACCCTAAAACTACCCTTGGCAAAACCCCTTTATCCCACCATAATCCTAGCCCTATTACCAAACCTAACCCTAACCTTAAACCCACCTCTGTCCCTTACTAAACCATAAATCATAGCCCTATTATCCCCACTAAGTACTAACTGCTATTATTTTACCCTTAAAACACTTAAATGTTAGCCTTACCCTAACTATAGCCCCAACCTAGCTCTTACCCCTGTCAACGGTTTTCTTTTCTTTTTCAATTACTTGAACATTTGTTTTATTATTGTTCGCACAAGAAAAGACAATCAAAATCACATTCCTTACAGTTGACCTTTCAGTATCAAATAATTACTTAATTACACATTTGAACAATAATGCCAAAACTATCAGAATCGAGTATAAGAACTATGTTACATGCTCCAACATACCTTCTGGCCTTCAATTGCCATTTAGTTTACTTTTCTGTTGCTATGAATACATACAATGGTGTGTATAGCCTGTTCTTGGCAGAGGGTGAAAGGCATTTTATAGATGTACATGTACAGGAAACTTTGGATCACTAATTATGTTTGGTATTGACAACAAGTGTTTCACATGTCAAATGTTTTCTAGTTCTCTCCCTTTTTAAGCAATATTATTACAAACTATAGGTAAATTGATTTTTCATTCTAGAGGATTTCTAAGACAGGAAACCACATACAGCCACACACATAGCCAGCTTAATATTTATTAATATATAAAGATCTTCCCCCTGATAATTTTCATTGTCCACACAATCAAAATGATAACACTGGCATGGTTGAGCTGCTGAACATAAAGCATTAACTGGAGATATAGTCTAGCTGGTAAGGAGGACAAGTAGAGATTGGTTTTCCTAGGTAATTGAGTAGGCAGGTAGTTAAAGAGAAAGTAGTTAGTATGATCATTTCGAGGGCTAATTGGTCATGTGTTTGCTTCTGTTCATCTCCCAGCCATGCCAGACTCTCCAAAAACAAGTCTTTTTTTTTTTTGCAGTTACTTTACCTGTGGTACTATGTATGTGGTTTTCGGTTCTAGGTGTTTGTTCTTTTTTATTGAGATGAAATTTCATCTTGTAGCAGGTGCAATCAATGTATCCTTTTTTCAGAAATTCAGTGTAATGGTACTTATTATGTATGAAGAATAACAAGAAAATCAAGTTATTATGACTTCTATACACACCCAAATTACTCAAGATTCTAAGTAAATTGTGAAACAAAATGATAAAGTGGTTAAATGGTTGTTGTCTGGTTTCGGTTTTTGCATGCAAATAAATTGCGAGATGTAAATCGAAAAATTTAAACATAAGTACTTGATGCCATGGCCTTTGGAATGAAGAGAGGCTTGACATGAGCTTGAAAACTGTTATGTTTGTAACTAAACAAGGCCACCTCCAGCTGGCACTGTAGCAGACAAGTTGCCAAGTGTGTATGAAAGACTACCTTTAATATCTTGATCTCCTTGTTCCAGTGTCTCTGCTACAGTAATAACCTACTTCTGGGCTGTTATACAAATGGACCTGAATACTGCAATTTTTAAAGTTTTCTAAGCAAATTTTAATGAAAGAACAGGCTAGACACTCACTGTATTCTGCAAAATCATGTCAAAGGTGAAGGAAATATACTTTTTTAAATGCTCCAGCAAGGCAGCACTTGTACAAAGAAGCTTACAATATCAAGCCTGGGGTGAAAGGTTCCTGGAATCTTCAACATCTTGCATTGTGGTGGAAGATGTTTTGGGCATCTGGAATTTTCAATGTTAAGATGTGAGATGGAAGGATCTCTGGAACTTCCAGTTCCTTTTTATTGTGATGGAAGGTGCAATGATCTGCATATGCTACAAATATGCTTGCATGCCAAAACATTCAAATCAAAACTGGTATAGAAGGGTCCTGGAGCTTCCAAATCTTTAAATTGAGGCGGAAGATGCCTCGGGCATCTGGAGCTTTCAATTTCAAATTTTGAAGTGAAAGGATCTCTGGAACATTCAGTTTCAAGCACGGGCTAGAATGCTTCAATATCAAGTCTGGGGTGGAAGGATCCTGGAGCTTCAAAAACCCTGCTTTGAAGCGGAAGATGCCTTTGGGCATCTGGAGCTTTGAAGATCCGTTTCTGGGGTGGAAGGATCTCTGGAACTCCAGTTCCTTGTATTGTGGTAGATGATGCAATTCACAAGTTATTAAGCACTTTGACACTCAAGCTTCAATATCAAGTCTGGGGTGGAAGGAACCTGGAGCTTCAAAAACCCTGCTTTGAAGCGGAAGATGCCTTTGCGCATCTGGAGCTTTGAACATCAGTTTTTGGGGTGGAAGGATCTCTGGAACTTCAGTTCCTTGTATTGTGGTAGATAATGCAATTCACAAGTTAGTAAGCACTTTGACACTCAAGCTTCAATATCAAGTCTGGGGTGGAAGGATCCTGGAGCTTCAAAAACTCTGCTTTGAAGCGGAAGATGCCTTTGGGCATCTGGAGCTTTGAACATCAGTTTTTGGGGTGGAAGGATCTCTGGAACTCCAGTTCCTTGTATTGCAATGGCAGGCGCAATTCCCTGAAATGGTTCCACACTGGAACTTCAATATGGATTCTGGGGTGAATGGATCTTGGAACTTCTAATATCTTGCCCATTGTGGCGGAAGATGCCTTGTGCATCTGGAGTTTTCAATGTCAAGATTTGGAGTGGAAGGATCTCTGGAACTTCTAGTCTCCACTATTGGAGTGGATGGTGTCATTTCCGCAGTCTTGGATGCTTGCAAACTAAATGGCAACTTCATATAGAAGCTCATTAAGGACACAAGACTCAAAACAACTTTTACACAGTCATAAAAAGGTTATAATAATATTGATGAAACTGGCATTCAGTGCAAATAAAAATAACACAGTTATATAGTTATAAGATACAATAACAACAATAAAAATTATTACAATTTAAATCTTTAATCATCGATGTCTTATAGAAAACAATAGAAAAAAATAAAATTAATCGATAAGCATTAATAATAATAATATTATAACATTACACAAAAAACAAGATATTACATGAATACTAAACACCATTAAAAAGAATGATAAACAAATTTTTAAAACTCTTCAAGGACAAAAAGTTATACTTGGGATGATGTTTTCTATACAGATGATATAATTATAGTTAACGATCGTAACAGCCAATGATACTTCCACAGTTTTTTTTGTTCTTTTTCAGGTCATTTTTAGTGGAACCTATCCACCAAACTGTACAAGTCTGGACTCCACTGTTGAATCCCCAGGTGTCTATCCTTATAGATATATATTAAAGCCTCCTATGAAATAACTTAGAAGAAGTTGGATAAAAGTGGTTGCAGTTGTCATTGTCATGACAATGTGGCACACAGTTATGTTATGTAGACTAAGTGTCATGATTTGAATTGAATCCATCTGCAACTGTATGTTTGTTTTTTGGTCGTCTGAAAGAAATCGTTCACAAGAAAGATAAAGCAAGGAAAGATGACAAGCAAAAAAAAGAACAATTACACTGAATGATGAAGGAGGAATTTTACTATGGAGATTAAAGTGTTATCGCTATTGAACTACATATTTAAAATTAATTATGACATTAATATTCTGAGGTTTATATTTCATCAGTCTCTTCAAAAATCATTAATTTAGGTAACTTTATAGTGGGTAATCCAAAACATCTATCAATGATCAATGATGTGAAGATCTGTCCCCCAATGTAGCAAGATAGTTTGATGGATAAATAACATGTTTTCTACTGACTTCCCCCTGATCCTTTCTCTATGCTAGACACTGTAAATGAGCAAAATGTGGAGAGGGAAAGAAAGAAGAAGAGGAAAAGATCAGAATGTAAAGGTGATTAAGAATAATAATGATATCAAGCACTATAATTTTGATTACAGTTTGTTACCAGAGCGAGTTAAAAATCAATGATTAACGTGCTTTAAATGTCTTCTTAAACTTGCAACTGCACCATACATTGATCAACTTTGATCAAATGCTTGTAATGCATCAGGTCTTTCTTCCAAAATTCATCAATGTCAGTTGATTTATAATGGGGAAGGCAAAACATTCATTAATTATCAATAGTTTGAAGACCTGCCCCCACTGAAACTGGATATTAAAAAACATGTCTATATCCTCTTTATTGCCTCATCCCTTCTCTTTGTTAGACAGTATGAATGAACAGGGTATGAGGAAAAAGAAGAAGAAGGACAAAACAAGCAGTGAGTATTTTAGAATATTGACACACCCATAGTACATGGCATTATGTTTGACTTGTGACAACAAGTAGAGTTGACTTACAGTGTATAATGGGGTAGGCAAAACATTTATCATAAATCAATAGTTATGACCTGTCCCCCACTGACATGACTTAATTTGGTTTGCTCAATTTCTCTATCTTAGACACTAAGAATGTACAAGGTCTAAGGAAGATGAAGAAGAAGAAGGAGAAGAAAAGAATTGGTAACTTAGACATAGAGGATAACAAACTAGACAAAGGTATAGTAATTAGCTTACTTGTTATATTATACACACCATCTGTCTTCTCATTGGCTAAGAGTCTACAGCTAATTTTGAAAATAAGCTCAACCTACATATTAATTAGTTGTCTGCTAATAGATTAGTGACAAATCCATAGGCTGTATGTGCAATGCATGATTAACAATAACAATATCAATTCAGGTTCTTTTTTTTAATTATTTGGGAAGTGATCTGCCATTTTCACACAAGAGCGATCTAAAGATGGAGAAAGGGTAGATGTTTCATTCACACATGAGTAGAATATTATTTATGGCCAAACAAAATTGGACCACATTGCACATGTAGCCTGAGCAAGCAGCCAGCATTTGGCAACGCCACCACTGGTTTCCCTGCAAAATGATGTATGAGAAACGAACGCAGAAGTTCCATACTGATGATGCAACACTACCCAGACATCATTGTCATCAGTGTGGAATTTCTGCACTCGTTTCTCAGACATCATTTTTACAGGAATTGGTGGCGTCGCAGAATATCGGCTGTTTTCGCAGGCTATTGCACATGCATTATTTGTACCTAGTTATTAGCAGATAATGTGTTGGGCTCTCAGGTAATGAAAAAAGCGTGCAGAGTTGTTGTTTTGCTATCTGAAGGTGATGTCACACGGGACGATGCGCAACGACGATTTTTAGTGCAACACAGCGTTGCGATGCGGGAACAATGTTGTAACCATTCGAAACAATGTCGCAACAATGTTGCAACGCTGTGTTGCGCTAAAAATCGTCGTTACGAATCGTCTCGTGTAACATCACCTTAAACTTATTGGTTTTTTGACGTTCTCGTTGCCGTCACCGTTGTCGTTGCTTAAGCTCTCTAATGTCCGCATTCAGAAGGCCTGACCATATT